>NW_027137091.1:0-203744 GCF_040869045.1 Eurosta solidaginis | reverse complement strand
AAATTAGTATTGAATGCTGTGGTAAAATTCCTGTGTGGATTATTCATTCCAAGGCTGTTATCCGCCATCGTGCTGCAAGGACAGCAATTGTCGGATAGGAACTATTTATCGTCGTGGCTGCAAGCAGACATTTGTTCACTTCTGGGAGGAGGACAGCGATATTATCAAATATGCTGGACTTCTAATTACGGCTATTGAGTTTGTTGGCTTCATATTGCTTGCTACCTAGCAAATAATATTCGCAACTAAGACGTCGCTCTTCCTATTAAGGGGTCCATCTAGATGTTGATTTCGTAGTTATTGTTTAATTAGTGCAGTGATTGTCCAATTGTTTGCGGTATAGCAGTACGTTAGTTAGTAAAGTAATTTGTTTTCCGGTGTATATCGCTAATATTTTAACAAATACCCTGTATACGTTAAATGTATTTTTGTTTTTTGTTGCCGTAAGCTACCGTACTAGTACAAGGTGCTGATAGTTCAGTTAAATGTGAAATATGATGTGATTTGTCTATTATGTGGTCATTATAGTTCGTTTTTTGAAGAAATAATCCTTCATTGTTGCAAAAGCAATGATAACAAATCTGACCTTTCAAGCAAGACGTGCTGTTGTTTGGGTTCGGAACCTTAAAATGTGTGTAGTTTTGTCCCGGTATAATGCGTTATTGATTCGTTTGTCTTGTGACTGTTCTGTTTGTTAGCGTCGTGGTCCATTAAGGAGCCGATGCGTTGATTGGTGAAAAGGAGTAGATGGGTACGTAGAGAACCCTTGCACTTTAACTCACTCGGGTTTATTTTCCCTTTCCAGGGTCATGTCACGCGTGGATTTTTCATTACTATTGGCTGAACTCCCGGGGGACTATACAGAAAGCCAGTTTCCCGTGCCATTCAGGCAGTTTATGGAACTCACATTTTGGCAGCGGGTAGTGCGTCACGTTCTCATGGATGTCCGTGACGCCACGGGTTTAGATTTGCTTGAGGATAATCTTTTCCAGGACCGGGTTCGATGGAACTATTATGTTCTATTCTATGAGTGTTCACGGGTGAGGGAGGTTTATCCTCTGGAGCTGAGGCCCGCTCCCCGGAGCGTACAAGAGCTCGTTTTTAGAGTGCCAAGGGTGCGGGACAGTCCCCTCAGCTCCCGGGATATCTTTCTCCCCCCGAGCCCGGCGAGCGGGGATTCCGGGACGCCTCCCGTTGCCGCCCCCCTGCACCCGTCCGGCCGTTCGCGGAAATACGGTTGACGCCTGGAAGCTCGGCTTCCGTCACCGTATTTTCGGGATCGGTCCGGATAGTGTGGGAGAGGCGAGCGCAGGGGACGTAGCCTCGTTTTCCCGCTCCCCCCTGGAAAAAGATATGACCTTCCTTTTTATTCTTTTTTGTTAAAGTAAGTTATAATAAAGTACTTGGTGAAATAATCGTAATGTGTCATTCATTCTCATGTAATAAGATGGAGTGCTCGTTTTCGGGTGAGGTTTGTTCAATTTATCAAACGGTTGAGCCCGACGATTCGGACTTCTTTTTTATTTCTATTTTAGTGAGCAGTGGACTATATCAGGTTTTTTTTTTTTTTTTTTTTACGAAGTGGGATGTGTTGCGTGGTAAATGTTAAATTAGGAGGAGGTTGTCGGAGCCTCCTCCTGAGTGGAGGGGAGCAGAACGAGTTTCACCAGAGGTCTCGTCACTTGCCCTCGAGATGTCCAGACGTCCACCACGCGGATGCGATTGTCGGAACCGGGGTGAACAGTGGTGACTCTGCCCATTCTCCACTCATTTGGTGGGAGGTTGTCTTCTTTGACGACCACCCAATCCCCGACTTTCACGTTGGTTTTCGGGAACTTCCATTTGTTTCTTTTTTGCAGCTCTATTAGATACTTGGTTTTCCATCGCTTGCAAAATAAGTGATGTAGGGCCTTTAGCCTCTGCCAGCGGTTGATGACTGAGGACGGGCTCTCACTGGCATCTGGTTCGGGAGGGGCGAGTAGATGTCCCCCTGTCAGAAAATGGCCAGGAGTAAGGGGCTCTAGATCGGTTGGATTGTTGGAGGAAGGAGTGAGAGGTCATGAATTGAGGAAAGACTCAATTCTGCACAACAAAGTGGCGAATTCCTCAAAGGTATATTTACAATTAGACGCTATCTTGTTGAAATACCTTTTAAAGCTTTTCACTCCCGCTTCCCACAATCCGCCCATGTGGGGGGCGGCGGCGGGGATGAAGTGCCACGCGATTTCCTGATGGGAGTAGTAGGCTAGGGTCTTGTCGCGGACCTGAGTCAAAAATGCTTTGAATTCGGTTCTTAGCGACCTCGCTGCCCCAACAAAATTGGTTCCATTGTCGGAGTAAACGTTTTTCGGACAACCTCGTCGTGAAACGAACCTGGCGAAAGCTGCCAGAAACGACTGAGTGCTCAGATCTGTTGTAGCTTCCAAATGTATGGCCTTGATCGAGAAGCATAGAAATAAACAGACATACCCTTTGGATACCCTACAGCCTCGTCCCTGAAAATTCTTTATTTCGAATGGTCCAGCAAAATCGATGCCAGTGTTCGTGAACGCTCGGGAGTAGGTAGTCCGTTCTTTTGGCAGGATCCCCATCAGCTGCGATTGCGAACGTTTGCGGTATATCGTGCATTCTTTGCAGTTATGGATTACTGACTTAATCATGTTTTTTACACGGGGAATCCAATACTGCGTTCGGATCAAACGTAACATAAGTTGGTTCTCTCCGTATAAGGATTCCTTGTGAACAGCCTGCACGATTAATCGAGACAGTCGGCAGCTGTATGGCAAGATTATCGGGTGACACTCGTTATAAGACATATCGCGAAAAGCTCCTAGACGTCCGCCTGTCCTTATAAAGCTATCTGAATCTAGAAATGGGACTAGTGGTAGTAGTTCACTCTTCGAACCTATCGACTTATCCGCAACGAGGGCCGCGTATTCTGCCTGGAAATGGCTGCGTTGGACATTGATTATAACTTGAGACATGGTTGACTTAATTTCCTTTGGCGAGATGGTAAGGGATTCTTCATGGAAGAATGCCTTTTTGCTAGGATGGGTTCGATGGTAGAAACGCCTGGCATATGATAAGACCTTTATCGCTCTACGTAACTCGGAAAATCTCTCTAAAATGTCTTCGCCGCTGCGGCTGGTTTTTACTAGGTGTGCCTTTACCGGTTTTTCTTCTATGACGGTGTGGTAGTCCAATTCCTGAGTGGGCCATTCGATGACGTTTTGTTGTAACCAAGACGGTCCTTCCCACCACAGGGAATTGTTGATCAGTTCTTCCGCTGGCAGTCCTCTGCTTGCCAAGTCTTACGGATTGGAGGCTGAGTCCACATGCCACCAGTCATTGTTTCCTACTCGGTCAACTATTTTTGTTATGCGGTGAGCAACGAAGGTGGACCATGAGCATGACGGTTTTCGTATCCACGCTAAAACAATAGTTGAGTCTGTCCATAAAAAGTTTGCAAGCTGGCCTAAGTTGAGGTTAGTATTTACTGCCTCCATTGCTTCTGCCAGTAATACGGCGCCACATAGTTCCAATCTTGGCAGCGATATGGTTTTGACAGGCGCTACTCTTGACTTGGCTAAAAGCAAGTTTATAAAAATTTTATTATTTATTTCTGTCCGAAGGTAAATACAAGCTGCGTATGCTTTTTCAGAAGCATCGCAGAACCCATGAATTTCTACCTTGGCCGTTGGTGAAAAGTGCACCCAGCGAGGTATGCGAACCTGTTCAATGTATCGGTAGCTTTCCGTAAAGTTTTGACAACGCTCCATGGCGCTTGAGGATACATCTTCATCCCACCCGGTTCCTTCTAGCCATATTCCATGCATTAAAATTTTTGCGATTACAAAAAATGGGGTTAACCAACCTAAAGGGACGAATAATTTTGCGATAGCTGACAGTATCGACCGCTTTGTATAGATTTCCTGATTTTCGATAGGTTTAGTAGTGAAGTAGAAGTTGCCTGAGTGGGCGTTCCAACGAATACCTAAAGCCTTGACCATGCTTCATCTTCGAAGGTCAAAAAGTCTTCATTCAGAAGATGGGTTCGGGGTATCCCTTCTAAGAGCTTATCGCAGTTGGCCGTCCATTTTCGTAGAGCAAATCCCGCGGATTCCATGGCTGTGGTTATTTCTTCCCTCGCCCTGATCGTTGCCACTATAGTGTGTTCCCCTGCCAGTACGTCATCCACATACATTGCCCTCCGTAGGATGTCGGCTGCAACCGGAAAGTTACCTTCCACATCATCGGCTAGCTGAAGTAATGTTCTGATCGCGAGGTAGGGGGCACAGTTCACTCCGAATGTGACTGTCTTCAATTCATAGAGTTGGGTAGGGTGCGAAGTATCCGTGCGAAATATTATTCGCTGATATTTTGTATCGTCGGGATTTAGTAGAATTTGGCGATACATTTTCTCAATATCGCTATTAAAGACATGTCTACAGAATCGCCATCGTAAAATTAAAATGGTCAGGTCGCTTTGTAGGACCGGACCGGGGTAGAGAACGTTGTTGAGACTGATCCCATTAGTGGTGCGTGAAGATGCATTGAAAACCACTCTTACCTTTGTGGTGGTACTGTCCTCCTTTTTGACGGCATGATGTGGGAGAAAGTAATTATTGCACTCTTCTCCGTGAATGCGGTCGGTGATACGCGACATATGTCCTAGGGTCTCATATTCGGCTAATACTCTATTATATTCTTTTTGTAGAGGTGGATCTTTTGCTAACCTAATTTCCATTCTCAAAAAATTGTGAGCAGGCAATTTTGAGCGATGGACCCAACTGTGCGTCGTTTGGGAAATTCTGCCTAAATGGAAGTGACACCATATATTTTCCCTTTTCAGTTCGTTTCGTCGTTCTCCTGTACAGCTCTTCGCAATAAGCGTCATCTTCACTGTATGGCCTCTTATTAGGGACATTTTCTAATTCCCAAAATTAACGTAGAGTTTTGTCTAGTGTTACGTTGCTAACAAATGATACACACTTTTCCGAGGGGGGTGCTATTTCAGTTTGGCCAATCAGTATCCAGCCGAATACTGTTTCTTGGGCGATTAGAGTTCCTAATACGTCCTTCTTGATGCCCCCTAGCATCACCTGCGCGTAGATGTCGCCGTCTAATATCAGGTCGACCGGTTCGTTAATAAAGAAGCGTTTGTCTGCTAATATTAGATCAGGGAAAGCTTGCATAGTGGTTGGATTCACCTGACAGGTTCGAAGGTCCCCTGTCAATTGTGGTAAAACCAACGCAGTTGTACTAATTTGTACTAAAGGATCAACTGGTGATCGCAGTTGGAGAAGGCACGCTTCCTTCACTTGCGCAGACATCTGATTAGTGATGCCCGACACTTGGGCAGACCCAGAATCTATCAAGGCGCGCGCTGAAAAATTGGTATCGTTGTAATAGATGTTAACGCGTGCTGTACCTAGTAAGACCCCTTTGTTAGTATTTGAGAAGCATGATGTTGCGTTGTTGACGCTATTTACATGCTTGTTTGCAACATCATGTTTCTGCTGTGCCTGGGCCGAAGTGGTTGGGGGGTTGTTATGGGAGTACGACGTTGTTGCCCTACCCGCTGGTTTTGGTACAACTGCCTGGATATGGAGGAGTGTATGGTGTCGTAGGTGGCAAGTGCTGCAATTGTACGAGCTCGTGCATTTAGACACAGTATGTCTCGGGGATAGGCAGTTGACGCAACTATTATTATTTTTAATAAAATTAAGTCTGTCGAGGGGTGTTTGATTCTTGAACCTCGGACAGTTTTGAAGCCTGTGCT
This sequence comes from Eurosta solidaginis, assembly GCF_040869045.1. Taxonomy (NCBI): domain Eukaryota; kingdom Metazoa; phylum Arthropoda; class Insecta; order Diptera; family Tephritidae; genus Eurosta; species Eurosta solidaginis. Next base: position 197,962 of record NW_027137091.1, on the reverse strand, counting down.
CATTTGATGTGCACATCTTGCACGAACCCTTGGACACACTCGTTTGGAATGCGCCAAGCTTGCGGTGCGAAGTATCGGTAGTTTGTTTACCAGGTTGTTGTTTCGGGGCTGTGGTGCTTTTGCTACCTGTTATGCCCGAGACCGTTTCCAATGTCTGAAACCTATGGGACAAGAATTTGTCCATGTCCTCCCATTTGGAGACTTCTGTCTTATTCTCCACTGTTTGTTCCCAGGGCGCCAAGGTGCTTTCTGGTAACTTAGTCGAGCAGAGATATGTGATGATCGCATCCCAGTTAGAGATGTCTATTTTATGGGTTTTCAGAGACGCGATACAATTCTTTATTTCGCGTTGCAGCTTTTTGATCGAGGTGCCACACTCACTTTCCTAAGCTAAATAAAATCTTCAATTGTGTGTTTATCAGAATGCGTTTATTTTCGTACCTATCTGATAAATTTTTCCACGCCGTGGCGAAACCATCGTTAGTTAACTGGCATTTTTGCACGATTTCTTTTGCTTCCCCCTGAGTTTTCTGATTAAGGTAGTACAATCTCTCAACATTTGAAAGGCTCTTGTTTTGAATGTATATGGCCGTGAATATATCACGGAATGTTGGCCATGAGAGATAGTCTCCCTTAAAAACTTCTGTGTCGCAAGGAGGTAAACGGATATTTCGTTCACGCTCGCGCTCGGGTCGTTCCTCTCCATCAGTTTCTTTCTTATTTAATGTTGCCTGAAGCTCGGCCATATTGGACATACAGCGGAGGAAAATTGCATAAGCTGCTTTATGCTTTATTTTTACTGCCGCAATATTTTTTGCCTCCAATGTGTCTGAGTTTAAAAGGTTTTCGCACGATACCTTCTCCTTTTTCCATATGGCTTTTAACTCTTCCTGTTGGATTGTATGGTTAGCCTCAGGCTTGTCATTGTAGTCCGACTCGAATTCGATGACGGCATCAGCCAGCCTGATATATGACTCCATAATTTCGGTTGAATAAAGGACACGATTCTAATCAAGGAGAGGGATCTTACTTTTTTGTTTGTTTTTAAAAGCAAAAAAAAAAAATGTGCCCTTTGGGGGATTGCTATACTGAAGGTTGGTATCGTTTGGCAATTAGTCTCGCCACCCAACTGCCACTAATATTACAATGTTTCGTTTCGTTTTTATGAGTGCTCTGATATGAGGGGCTGGGAATTCGTTCCCGAATAAGCAGACAGGGGGAGGATGACGGAATTTAATTCCTTCACTTTGAGCAGTATCCGGAACCCCTTACCACTGGTGGGGGGAAGTACCAGACTGAATCAAAGTTTCGTCGACGCAGAGGTTTAGAGCACTAGGGAGTCGATTCGCTAACCTGACCAATAACTAATACCCCTTACCGCTGGTGGGGGGAAGTACTAGAGTTGCTCCAAATTATTTTCGAATTGGACGGAGTGGAAGACGAAGTGTCTTGCGCAGGATCTGATACCCCTTACCGCTGGTGGGGGGAAGCAACAGACCGACGCAAGGTTTTGCCTTTATTGGCCAAAACTAAAGAATGTTTTGCGCAAGTTCTGGCACCCCTTACCACTGGTGGGGGGAAGTGCTAGAAATTTACGCAAGAAAGACAAAAAAAAAACACTACCGCGGATTTTATTCTTGGCTCTGGGCCGTATTTTTGCTTATACACCGTTTATATATCCTAAGTGCCACTGAAATATAACCACGTACCTTGTAATTATTTCGTTGCTGGAGGACTCTGGAGGACGCTGGAGGTGAATTAACGTGCCTTGTATCCGCTTTTCCAATATCTTATATTCGTATCCTCTCAACGCTTTGTGAACGATTTGTCGCTATTAACCAATTCGATGGATGGTGGATTTTGGTGCCGATCTCTATAGTTCCCGGTGAGTAAGGACCATGAACACAATACAGAGGGATTGGATAACTCAGGCTCCCCGTAGATTGTGTCGATATCGAGAATGAAAGGACAAAACCGAGTTTTAGTAATATAATCGTTATAAATTTTATTAAAATTCAATTCATGTAAATGATATTAAATTCGTTATAGAAAATGAAATTTTATTATAAGTTATAGTTGGATATAGGCTTACCCTGTGGTGTGGCTGCTGCTGATCCGCTGAAGGTTGACAGAAAAATAAAAAGTTGAGTTCTTCGCAAAAGACATAAAACCCTCGAGCCGCAGTCGACACAGCTAACCGTTTTGAGGGGAAATTACCTTTGCACAAAGCGCACACAATAGGAGGAAATCCGTAAGGTATATATGCACGTATATGGATGTACATACATCGCCTTGCATTCAGGCAGATGCCTTAGCAGAGCAATGCTGGCACAAAAAAATATAAATAGTTACCGATATGTCCATCCATATACTTACATGTGTGGCAATAGGTGTGAGCGTGTGTTATTATGCTAAACCTAAGAACTGTACCGTACGTTCATTGCTCTAAGCAGGCATGGATATGTTCGTGCATGTTATTGGTAGGCATTTGAAAACATAACAAAACAATGGTATATTAGTTGTTCTACTGACTACCAACCTGCTTGTGCGTTGCCGATGCGAAAAACGAACGCCTCAGTGAGGCCTTAGTATTTTTGCCTAAACGGTTTATATGAGTCTTACATCGGACTTAGAAGTTGGGTATCTTTTATAAGTTAAGGCTTTAGCCTTACCAGAATAATGCACATTAGCTGTGCTTTTCTTGCTGGACTGATTTCTTTGTGGGTGCCATGGGGCTAGCGTTGGCTGACTGGCGATATGCCCAAAGGAATGTAGGATTAGGGAGGGTCATCCGCGAAGACATGATAAAGGAATTTAGCTTGGTGGCCTAAACAAACACAGTTTCCCTTGTCGGATTTCGTAATAAATATGTTCTTTTGGTTTAAAGATTTTACGGCGTTATGAAAATTATTGTAATGTTTAGAATCATTAGGGCCTGATTTTCCTAATAAAACTTGTTTTAGGCTGAATCGTACATTTTCGGCCTCATCAGGTTATATTCTTCCGAGGGCTAACTCCGAGTCAACGATCATATTCTCCATAGATGAGCATGTATACGGCGTGCGAAGTTCAACCCTTTATTTAAAAGCTCAATTTCATTTTCTTCCAGACTCATATCTGATTTGTTAATGATAAGGTCGGCTATAAATTTACTTGCAAAACTTATGGGCGGCTTCGTAACTTTTAGCTTACGCAACTTAAATCTTTTTATACGCATATATTGTTGGGAGAGACGATCTAATTTGCAATTTAACTTAATTAGTAAGTGATCCCAAACTATGGAGGAAAGCCCGCAGGAAATAGATTTATGTAATTTGTAAGCAATTAACTCACAAGAAGACAACTGCGCGTGCTTTTGCTTAAGGGCTTGACTCAGCCAATATACTTTTGCTTTTTCAATAGATGATTTTCCCACTGGGCACTTTATTTTACATTTAAAAGAGGTATCAATAAATTTTGGTATTATTTTTTGGCTTTTGCATTTGGATAAAAACCACACGTCTGACTTTAAACGACACATTTGCTCCTTGGTTAGTTGAAACTTTAACAACTCAGCTGGTTTGGTGACCGACATGATTATATGTTGTTTTGAGGTGTTTAACGGTGTGCTCATTATATACTTATATTTAATAATTCATGAGCTTAAACCCTGCTTATAATAATTTAATTTAAATTAATATGTTTTTTTGTAAGAGAAACTGAAAAGAAAGAAACATTTACTGGCATATTGCGATGGACCCATTTCGAAAACCGCCAACGTAATCATCATCAGGCAATTTTGCAATGTTATCAAAGTTTTCACCGGGATTCGAACCGTGAATCACATGGTGAAACTGCAGTAGCCTTTAACCACTAGGCCATCCTGCTGGTATTTGTTTTCATGCTTAATTCAGTTTTTCTCATTTCTACACTAACAACACAATTGAGACATTTTGTCTCTATATTAATTTGTGTGGCATGTAGATTTGTTTTTGTAAAGTTCTTCTTCGTTGCGAATGGGAAGCTTTGTAAACTCGGGCTCAGTTGTACTTATTTATGTATGTTTGTTTAATGGTGTGTTCAGTTTATACTTATATTTAAGAATTCATGAGCTTAACACCGGCTTATAATATTTGAATTTCAATTATTATGTTTTTTTTTGTAGGAGAAACTGAAAAAAAAGAAACATTTACTGGCATATTGCGATGGACCCATTTCGAAAACCGCCAACGTAATCATCATCAGGCAATTTTGTAATGTTATCAAAGGTTTCGCCGGGATTCGAACCGTGAATCACATGGTGAAACTGCAGTAGCCTTTAACGACTAGGCCATCCTGCTGGTATTTGTTTTCATGCTTAATTCAGTTTTTCTCATTTCTACACTAACAACACAATTGAGACCTTTTGTCTCTGTATTAATTTGTGTGCCATGTAGATTTGTTTTTGTAAAGTTCTTCTTCGATGCGAATGAGAAGCTTTGTAAACTCGGGCTCAGTTGTACATATTTATGTATGTTTGTTTAATGGTGTGTTCAGTTTATACTTATATTTAAGAATTCATGAGCTTAACACCGGCTTATAATAATTGAATTTCAATTATTATGTTTTTTTTTCAACAAATCTACATGGCACACAAATTAATATAGAGACAAATTGTCTCAATTGTGTTGTTAGTGTAGGAATGAGAAAAACTGAATTAAGCATGAAAACAAATACCAGCAGGATGGCCAAGTGGTTAAAGGCTACTGCAATTTCACCATGAGATTCACGGTTCGAATCCCGGTGAAACCTTTGATAACATTACAAAATTGCCTGATGATGATTACGTTGGCGCTTTTCGAAATGGGTCCACCGCAATATGCCAGTAAATGTTTCTTTCTTTTCAGTTTCTCTTACAAAAAAAAAAACATAATAATTGAAATTCAATTATTATAAGCCGGTTTTAAGCTCATGAATTCTTAAATATAAGTATAAACTGAACACACCATTAAACAAACATACATAAATATGTACAACTGAGCCCGAGTTTACAAAGCTTCTCATTCGCAACGAAGAAGAACTTTACAAAAAAAATCTACATGGCACACAAATTAATATAGAGACAAAATGTCTTAATTGTGTTGTTAGTGTAGAAATGAGAAAAACTGAATTAAGCACGAAAACAAATACCAGCAGGATGGCCTAGTGGTTAAAGGCTACTGCAGTTTCACCATGTGATTCACGGTTCGAATCCCGGTGAAACCTTTGATAACATTACAAAATTGCCTGATGATGATTACGTTGGCGGTTTTCGAAATGGGTCCATGGCAATATGCCAGTAGATGTTTCTATCTTTTCAGTTTCTCTTCCAAAAAAACATAATAATTGAAATTCAATTATTATAAGCCGGTGTTAAGCTCATGAATTCTTAAATATAAGTATAAACTGAGCACTCCATTAAACAAACATACATAAATATGTACAACTGAGCCCGAGTTTACAAAGCTTCTCATTCGCAACGAAGAAGAACTTTACAAAAACATGCCACACAAATTGATATAGAGACAAAATGTCTCAACTGTGTTGTTAGTGTAGAAATGAGAAAAACTTAATTAAGCATGAAAACAAATACCAGCAGGATCGCCTAGTGGTTAAAGGTTACTGTAGTTTCACTATGTGATTCAGGGTTCGAATCCCGGTGAAACCTTTGATAACATTACAAAATTGCCTGATGATGATTACGTTGGCGGTTTTCGAAATGGGTACATCGCAATATGCCAGTAAATGTTTCTTTCTTTTCAGTTTCTATTACAAAAAAAACATAATAATTGAAATTCAATTATTATAAGCCGGTGTTAAGCTCATGAATTCTTAAATATAAGTATAAACTGAGCACACCATTAAACAAACATACATAAATATGTACAACTGAGCTCGAGTTTACAAAGCTTCTCATTCGCAACGAAGAAGAACTTTCCAAAAACTTGCCACACAAATTGATATAGAGACAAAATGTCTCAATTGTGTTGTTAGTGTAGAAATGAGAAAAACTGAATTAAGCATGAAAACAAATACCAGCAGGATGGCCTAGTGGTTAAAGGCTACTGCAGTTTCACCATGTGATTCACGGTTCGAATCCCGGTGAAACCTTTAATAACATTGCAAAATTGCATGATGATGATTACGTTGGCGGTTTTCGAAATAATTGAATTCTCATTCGAAACGAAGAAGAACTTTACAAAAACAAATCTACATTGCACACAAATTAATACAGAGACAAAATGTCTCAATTGTGTTGTTAGTGTAGAAATGAGACAAACTGAATTAAGTATAAAAACAAATACCAGCAGGATGGCCATGTGGTTAAAGGCTAAGTTTCACCATGTGCTTCACGGTTCGAATCCCGGTGAAACCTTTGATAAAATTACAAAATTGCCTGATGATTACGTTGGCGGTTTTCAAAATGGGTCCATCGCTATATGCCAGTAAATGTTTCTTTCTTTTCAGTTTCTCTTACAAAAAAAACATAATAATTGAATTTCAATTATTATAAGCCGGTGTTAAGCTCATGAATTCTTAAATATAAGTATAAACTGAGCACACCATTAAACAAACATACATAAATATGTACAACTGAGCCCGAGTTTAAAAAGCTTCTCATTCGCAACGAAGAAGAACTTTACAAAAACATGCCACACAAATTGATATAGAGACAAAATGTCTCAATTGTGCTGTTAGTGTAGAAATGAGAAAAACTGAATTAAGCATGAAAACAAATACGAGCAGGATGGCCTAATTGTTAAAGGCTACTGCAGTTTCACCATGTGATTCGCGGTTCGAATCCCGGTGAAACCTTTTATAACATTGCAAAATTGCCTGATGATGATTACGTTGGCGGTTTTCGAAATGGGTCCATCGCAATATGCCAGTAAATGTTTCTTTCTTTTCAGTTTCTCTTACAAAAAAAAAACATAATAATTGAAATTCAATTATTATAAGCCGGTGTTAAGCTCATGAATTCTTAAATATAAGTATAAACTGAACACACCATTAAACAAACATACATAAATATGTACAACGGAGCCCGAGTTTACAAAGCTTCTCATTCGCAACGAAGAAGAACTTTACAAAAATAAATCTACATGGCACACAAATTGATATAGAGAAAAAATGTCTCAATTGTGTTGTTAGTGTAGAAATGAGAAAAACTGAATTAAGCATGAAAACAAATACCAGCAGGATGGCCTAGTGCTCAAAGGCTACTGCAGTTTCACCATGTGATTCACGGTTCGAATCCCGGTGAAACCTTTGATAACATTACAAAATTTCCTGATGATGATTACGTTGGCGGTTTTCGAAAAGGGTCCATCGCAATATGCCAGTAAATGTTTCTTTCTTTTCAGTTTCTCTTACAAAAAAACATAATAATTGAAATTCAGTTATTATAAGACGGTGTTAAGCTCATGAGGTCTTAAATATAAATATAAACTGAACACACCATTAAACAAACATACATAAATATGTACAACTGAGCCCAAGTTTACAAAGCTTCTCATTTGCATCGAATAAGAACTTTACAAAAACAAATCTACATGGCACACAAATTAATATAGAGACAAAATGTCTCAATTGTGTTGTTAGTGTAGAAATGAGAAAAACTGAATTAAGCATGAAAACAAATACCAGGAGGATGGCCTAGTGGTTAAAGGCTACTGCAGTTTCACGATGTTATTCACGGTTCGAATCCCTGTGAAACCTTTGATAACATTACAAAATTGCCTGATGATGATTACGTTGGCGGTTTTCAAAATGGGTCCATCGCAATATGCCAGTAAATGTTTCTTGCTTTTCAGTTTCTCTTACAAAAAAAAACATAATAATTGAAATTCAATGAATCCTTAAATATAAGTATAAACTGAACACACCATAAAACAAACATACATAAATATGTACAACTGAGCCCGAGTTTACAAAGCTTCTGATTTGCAACGAAGAAGAACTTTACAAAAACAAAACTACATGAGACACAATTTAATATAGAGACAAAATGTCTCAATTGTGTTGTTAGTGTAGAAATGAGAAAAACTGAATTAAACATGAAAACAAAAACCAGCAGGATGGCCTAGTGGTTAAAGGCTAAGTTTCACCATGTGCTTCACGGTTCGAATCCCGGTGAAACCTTTGATAAAATTACAAAATTGCCTGATGATTACGTTGGCGGTTTTCAAAATGGGTCCATCGCAATATGCCAGTAAATGTTTCTTTCTTTTCAGTTTCTCTTACAAAAAAAACATAATAATTGAAATTCAATTAATTCTTAAATATAAGTATAAACTGAACACACCATTAAACAAACATACATAAATATGTACAACTGAGCCCCAGTTTACAAAGCTTCTGATTCGCAACGAAGAAGAACTTTACAAAAACAAAACTACATGAGACACAATTTAATATAGAGACAAAATGTCTCAATTGTGTTGTTAGTGTAGAAATGAGAAAAACTGAATTAAGCATGAAAACAAATACCAGCAGGATGGCCATGTGGTTAAAGGCTAAGTTTCACCATGTGCTTCACGGTTCGAATCCCGGTGAAACCTTTGATAAAATTACAAAATTGCCTGATGATTACGTTGGCGGTTTTCAAAATGGGTCCATCGCAATATGCCAGTAAATGTTTCTTTCTTTTCAGTTTCTCTTACAAAAAAAACATAATAATTGAAATTCAATTAATTATTAAATATAAGTATAAACTGAACACACCATTAAACAAACATACATAAATATGTACAACTGAGCCCCAGTTTACAAAGCTTCTGATTCGCAACGAAGAAGAACTTTACAAAAACAAAACTACATGAGACACAATTTAATATAGAGACAAAATGTCTCAATTGTGTTGTTAGTGTAGAAATGAGACAAACTGAATTAAGTATAAAAACAAATACCAGCAGGATGGCCATGTGGTTAAAGGCTAAGTTTCACCATGTGCTTCACGGTTCGAATCCCGGTGAAACCTTTGATAAAATTACAAAATTGCCTGATGATTACGTTGGCGGTTTTCAAAATGGGTCCATCGCAATATGCCAGTAAATGTTTCTTTCTTTTCAGTTTCTCTTACAAAAAAAACATAATAATTGAAATTCAATTAATTCTTAAATATAAGTATAAACTGAACACACCATTAAACAAACATACATAAATATGTACAACTGAGCCCCAGTTTACAAAGCTTCTGATTCGCAACGAAGAAGAACTTTACAAAAACAAAACTACATGAGACACAATTTAATATAGAGACAAAATGTCTCAATTGTGTTGTTAGTGTAGAAATGAGAAAAACTGAATTAAGCATGAAAACAAATACCAGCAGGATGGCCTGGTGGTTAAAGGCTACTGCAGTTTCACCATGTGATTCACGGTTCGAATCCCGGTGAAACCTTTTATAATATTACAAAATTGCCTGATGATGATTACGTTGGCGATTTTCGCAACGGGTCCATCGCAATATGCCAGTAAATGTTTCTTGCTTTTCAGTTTCTCTTACCAAAAAAAAACATAATAATTGAAATTCAATGAATCCTTAAATATAAGTATAAACTGAACACACCATAAAACAAACATACATAAATATGTACAACTGAGCCCGAGTTTACAAAGCTTCTGATTTGCAACGAAGAAGAACTTTACAAAAACAAAACTACATGAGACACAATTTAATATAGAGACAAAATGTCTCAATTGTGTTGTTAGTGTAGAAATGAGAAAAACTGAATTAAACATGAAAACAAAAACCAGCAGGATGGCCTAGTGGTTAAAGGCTACTGCATGTTATTCACGGTTCGAATCCCTGTGAAACCTTTGATAACATTACAAAATTGCCTGATGATGATTACGTTGGCGGTTTTCAAAATGGGTCCATCGCAATATGCCAGTAAATGTTTCTTTCTTTTCAGTTTCTCTTACAAAAAAAAACATAATAATTGAAATTCAATGAATTCTTAAATATAAGTATAAACTGAACACACCATTAAACAAACATACATAAATATGTACAACTGAGCCCGAGTTTACAAAGCTTCTGATTCGCAACGAAGAAGAACTTTACAAAAACAAAACTACATGAGACACAATTTAATATAGAGACAAAATGTCTCAATTGTGTTGTTAGTGTAGAAATGAGAAAAACTGAATTAAACATGAAAACAAATACCAGCAGGATGGCCTAGTGGTTAAAGGCTACTGCAGTTTCACCATATGATTCACGGTTCGAATCCCGGTGAAACCTTTTGTAATATTACAAAATTGCCTGATGATGATTACGTTGGCGATTTTCGAAATGGGTCCATCGCAATATGCCAGTAAATGTTTCTTTCTTTTCAGTTTCTCTTACAAAAAAAAACATAATAATTGAAATTCAATTATTATAAGCCGGTGTTAAGCTCATGAATTCTTAAATATAAGTCACTTAATATATTTTTTATTGTATTATAAAAACAATAATACTTTTCAATACAAAATTGTTTCGGCACTCGCGTAGTGCCATCCTCAGTTGATAGTGTTCAACTAAACATTATCTAATACATATATTTATTTATTTATTTATTTATTTGAACATATTTGTACAAGTAAGACTATGTCTTTTAGATAGTACATCAATCCGATCTTACAACTACAAATTACATATAAAGAGGAGTTTTCTTGAAGAATAAAAGATAAAGTAGATAATAACATTTAAAAAAGAAAATCTATTAATTTGTATAAGTACATTGTGTGAAAGGAGCATTCTTGGCCCATTAGTTGAATAATCAATGATAGAATTATATAATTTAAAGTAAGTTGATAGAATTATATAATTAAGATAAGTTATGGATTAAGGAAGGATATTACTGCTAGTTTTAAACATCTGGCTTTTCTGATTGCTTTCGTCTTGGAGGGTAGTGAGTTCCAAAAACGGATTGTACTGACAAAGAACATTCTGGAGGATGTCACGTACTTAAAGTTAGGGATCAATAGATTCAGAATCCGTGTAGACTGACACAAAGTTAGTTTATTAAATAAGTAAGGCGGATATTGAAAATGTAGTAGTTTGTGTAAGAAACATAAATTTCTAATTTTTAGGAAAGTACAAACGTCGCTTCCGAGAATCTGGGCAGCGTACGAAGATATATGGTCAAATTTCCTCTTAGAAAATACGAAACGAGCAGTATTGTTTATGGCTAGCTGCAATTTATTAAGCGACAGCGAATCAAGGCTACCATAAATAAGTTCTACATAAGAAATGTGAGGTATTATAAGAGCTTTGACTAGCTTCATTTTAGCGTCTCGAATTTTTAACATAAATGTAGCACAACTATTCCCTCTTCTAAATCCAGATTGAGCCTCAGATAGTAAACGGTTATTATAAACATAGTCAGTTATCTGCTTTGATAGTAATTTCTCGTATACTTTGGATAGTGCAGGTAGCAAGCTTATTGGTCTAAAGTCTTTGCATGAAACCGGATTTGATTTAGGAACCGGAATGACATTAGCCCTTTTCCACTGAGTAGGAAACCCACAGGATGTGATGGAAAAATTAAATATATGCGTTATCGAGGAGATTACATAAGGAAGAAGAAGGTTGATAGAACGTACGCTAATGCCATCGATTCCTACTGCATTGGACCTAATAGCCAAGATAGCATCCACCACATCACCCTCTGTTACTACTGTGAAATCAAAAATATTGGTATTCGGTCTATTCTTTACCGCAATCATATATTCGTTATCCTTATTGACATTAGCATTAGGTGTACTATGATTTGTATGATCACGTAAGAAATGTGCATTCAAAACATTGGGGTCTACGTTGCATTGCAGATGATTATTTTTAGATATGCCGAAACAACGAAGATTTTTCCAGAGAATTTTGGAAGGAAGTTTGGAATAAAATCTAATGCTGAAGTAAGCTACCTTAGCATTTCGGATGCAGAGGTTGGGTTGGTTCCGTAAGAGACGGTAGGCTTCCCAGTGGTAATCATTCTGGCATCGCTTCCACAACCTGTAAGCTCTCTCTCGTTTTTTTATTAATTTCAAGATCTCTGATGTAAACCACGGTTTTTATGGCTCTGGATTTTTACGATCTTTAGCGGGACGTATGTATTAAACAGGTAATTAACGTGTTTATTAAAATATTGTAATTTTTCGTCTAACTTAGAAAATGACAAACATCCACTCCAGTCAAGACGAGAAGCCTCTTCACTAAGGGCTCCTAAGTTTACACCATTGTAATTCCTATACGTTATTTCAAAGCCGGGTTCTTTTACATTGAATTGCAAATCATATGATAAGAACAGCATTTCATGGTCAGATATACCTTCCATAGGGAGTTGGTCAAAATGATTTACGTAATTGGCATTGTTAACACAAATTAGGTCAAGCAAGGTAGGCTTACTGTTATTAGCAAAGCGAGTTGCTAATGGATTTATAATATTTAAATCACACGCTATAAAGTTATTTATAAGGGACTTACTACGGGAGTCATTATTAAGAATATCTATATTAAAATCCCCGCATATAATCACATGCCCATAATATATAGAAAATTCCGACAATTTCTGAAATAGGACTGTCAGGTCATTGGACCTATTAGGGTTGTAGACACAAGCAACAAAACATTTTACCCGAGCGTCACCTATCTCAATAAAGATGCTCTCAACTTCACTTTCATGCTCTGACCGATACAATATTTTTGGATGTAAGGAAGCTTTACAGTATATAGCAACACCTGCACCTCGAACGTTGTGTTTCCTGTCGTTTCTCAATAACACATAATTACCCATTTTGTATGCGTGATCATCAACATTGGATCTAAACCAAGTCTCCGTAATACAACTCAAATCAATGTTGTGGCCATCAAATAAATACGAAAGGTAGTCCAATTTATGTGCCGTAAGACTACGAGTATTCAAATGGCACATATTAAATGTTTTATGACTTTTGCAAATTTGACCCAAAATACACCTCACATGCCCACTGTCAGCACAATCATTATTCAAATTACCTATAAACATAACAAATAAGCGAGATGTTGTCAACAAAGCAGTATGAGATAATAAAGAGTTTTGGAGAGAGGAAGAATACGGTAAGAGGAATAAATAAAGAAAAATTACCAATAACATAAATTGAAAATAATCTATTTACTACAGAGAAAACCATTATATTAGAATGCATGTACATGTACAATATTGCATCAAATATCATCGTTGATGTTACTGCAATTCGGTCAGCGCTCTCCTGTCACTAATTTTTATTGCTACGCCTTGCTGTTGACTACGCACATACACATCTCCGCGCAAAGAGAAGACAGAAAAAAACCGCTTCTGTTTGTTTAGTTGCAGTGCATGCTGTAATATCTCGCGGTTGTGCTTGGTAAGGCATTCATGCACAAAGATTTTACTACTTTCAGCGTGCCCAATATCATTAAGAGCAATTTGTCTCTTGCTTGTTATACAAAACCTTGCAATTGATCTTAAAAGCAAAGAGCGGTCAGTTGGAGAATTTAATTTTATTATTATGGGCGAGCTACCAGTTTTGCTCTTACGAATGCGAAAGGCAGAGCATATTGGGGGTGTATTTAATTGGACAGTGCGACATATTCTATCAAACACTTCACTTAAATTTTCATTAGGGATTTGGGGAACTCCACTTATTAATACGTCTGAAAGCAAAGCATTATTTTGGCATTCATTTATTTGAATTTTTAGAGTGTTTATCTCCGCTCTAAGCTGCCTGCACTCGCTTTCCGCTGACTCAACCCTAGTTTCCATAACTGAGTAATTATTTTTTAAATTCGCGATCTCTGCCGCTAACTCACCAACTCTCTGAAGAACTCGCTGCTCTGATTCTCTTAAGTTTTCCTTTATACGCTCCGTCAATTCCTCTAATATGCTCTCCTTCCATATAATCATTTTTGCTTCAAGACGGGAAAATTCACTTGAGACTGGCGGTGGGCTCTCAAGTTTAGAAGGTTTTGCGAATGTTGGAGTGCGATGAGGGGAAGAGGAAGCCGTTTGCCGTGTAACTTTTGGTTTTGCTGGAGCCATAATCATTAAAATTTTTAAATATGATTACTAATTTGTGATAAATATTACAGCGAAACTTCACAAAAGAATTCCACGCATTAGTTGCAAACCACTTTACAAAAGAATTGTCCGCGTATTTACAAAATTAAAGTGACAGATTATTTAAATAAATGCTATTTTATTGCAGCGAAACGAATCACACGTCTACTCTCTTTGCATATTATTGCAATCTCTTTGCATATCGCAGAATAAGTCCATACATATTAAAAAATATGCAAACATAATTTACTAAATACAGTAGCTACATATAACAAAAGTAATGAGAAAATGTGCAATGACAAGAACAATAACAATAGCAAGCAAATCATAAGTTTACTGTATGGCTGAAAAAAGAGTAGAGTACAGTGGGCCAGTGGAGGGTGGGGCCGTGTGTAGAAGTCCACGAAAGTGGGAAAGCTTCTGACCGCCATTCACCTGGGAATGGCCAGAGCGATTCTTTTGCATGCGGTTCAAGCAGCTCACTACTGCCGGTCGCTTGCGGCCAAGTATCCTTTGGGTAGCCGCTAAACACCCGTTTAGCGGTGAGCTAATATGAGAAGGCGACAACCTGGCTAGGCCACTCTGACATAATCGGTTTAAGGGCTAGCCGGGGGAGATTTCATCGGCAGCGTCTGTACACCTCTAGGTGCGGCTGCAAGCGGGCGTCTGTCTTGGAGCAAGCGGCTCGCTATATAAACATGCCAAGTAATATTTTCACCCCCGCTGAGCGGGTTGTGCGCTGGGCTTGGGACCCGCCACGTAAAACCATACTCCAATGAAATATAACAACAAGCCTCGGATAAATACACTCTCTATTGATGACGACCATGGCAAACGTTTGAAGGACAATGAATTGAGGGCATGCACCTGGAACGTCCGCTCCCTGAATGGGATTGGTGCAGATGCCCGGCTGGTTGATGTCCTCGTCAAAGCAAAATCTGACATCACCGCCATCCAAGAAATGCGTTGGACGAAGCAAGGAAGAAATAAGATCAAAAATTGTGACATATATTGGAGTGGCCATGCGAATAAGCGCAGTTTCGGCGTCGGATTCGTGGTGGGAGAGAGACTGTGTCGCCAAGTGCTGGCGTTCACGCCTGTGGACGAGCGTCTCGCCGCTATTCGAATAAAAGCAAAATTTTTTAATATATCATTCATCTGCGCCCATGCGCCGACAGAGGAGAAAGACGATGAGGTGAAAGACACTTTTTATGAACAATTAGAACGCACATACGAGCGCTGCCCCCGTCATGATATAAAAGTCGTGCTTGGCGACTTTAACGCCAGGGTGGGCAAAGAAGGTGTTTTTGGCCCTACAGTCGGAAAGTTCAGCCTATACAATGAAACTTCTCCTAACGGACTGAGGCTGATTGACTTTGCCGGTGCTCGAAACATGGTCATATCAAGCACGAGGTTTATGCATAAAAAGATACATCAAGCTACATGGCTGTCTCCTGATCGAAATACTCGCAATCAGATCGATCACGTTGTGATAGACGGACGGCATGCCTCCAGTGTTTTAGATGTGCGAACGATCCGAGGACCTAACATCGATTCGGACCATTATCTCGTTGCAGCCAAAATATGCACCCGCCTCAACGCGGCTAAAAACAAGGAACAAAAAACACAAGGAAAGCTAGACGTCGAAAAGCTTCAATCACAACAGACTGCCAATGATTTCGCAACTCGACTCTCACACCTGCTCTCTGAGGGCACAACTCATCCTGAAGGAATACAGGAGCAGTGGGAGCATATCTCCAAAGCACTTCATACTGCCGCCGAGGAAAAAATTGGTTACCGGCGGCCACGAAAAAACAACTGGTATGATGAAGAATGCCGCGTTGCAACCGAAAGAAAAGACGCTGCCTACAAGGCTACGTTAAAAGCGAGCGCGACAAGAGGAGTGTGTGAACGCTATCGTGAGTTGAAAAGGGAAGCGAGACGCCTTTTCAGAAAGAAAAAAGCAGAAGCAGAAAGGCGTGAGTGCGAGGAGCTTGAGCTGCTAGCCACCAGGAATAACGCCCGAAAATTCTACCAAAAAATACGGCGACAGACGGAAGGTTTTAAGACCGGGGCAAACTCCTGTAGGAATGAAAACGGCGACCTTGTAACTGATGTCCAGAGAGTGCTTAGATTATGGAGGGAACACTTCTCTGCTCTCCTAAATGGAGGCAGCAATTCACCGCGCAGAGATGAAGAACCCGATCCCACAATCGATGATGATGGAATATATGTCCCCCCGCCCGATTATGACGAAGTTAGAATAGCAATAACCAGATTGAAAAACAACAAGGCCGTGGGCGCTGATGGATTGCCTGCGGAGCTATTCAAGTTCGGCGGCGAGGAGTTGGTAAGGCGCATGCAGCAGCTTCTTAGCAAAATATGGGCGGACGAAAGCATGCCCGACGGTTGGAATCTAAGTGTTCTTTGCCCAGTCCACAAGAAGGGGGATACTGCAAAATGCACCAACTATCGTGGAATCAGCCTTCTTAATATCGCATATAAGGTCCTTTCAAGTGTATTGTGCGAAAGATTGAAGCCCACCGTGAACCGGCTGATTGGACCTTATCAGTGCGGCTTCAGACCTGGTAAATCTACCATCGACCAGATTTTCACAATGCGCCAAATCTTGGAAAAAACCCGTGAAAAGAGAATCGACACACATCACCTCTTCGTCGACTTTAAAGCCGCCTTCGACAGCACGAAAAGGAGCTGCCTATATGCCGCTATGTCTGAATTTGGTTTCCCCGCAAAACTTATACGGCTGTGCAAAATGATGTTGAGCAACACCATCAGCTCAGTCAGAATTGGGAAGGACCTCTCCGAGCCGTTCGAAACTAAACGAGGTTTCAGACAGGGTGACCCCCTATCGTGCGATTTCTTTAATTTGATGCTGGAGAAAATTATACTAGCTGCAGAACTTAACCGCACTGGAACAATATACTATAAAAGCGTGCAATTACTGGCATATGCTGATGACATTGATATCATCGGCCTAAACACCCGCGCTGTTAGTTCTGCTTACTCCAAGCTGGAAAAAGAAGCGGTAAAGATGGGTTTGATGGTGAATGAGGACAAAGCGAAGTACCTGCTGTCATCGAGCAAAGAGTCAGCGCATATGCGCCTTGGCAACCACGCTACTGTTGGCAGCCATAATTTCGAAATAGTAAAAGACTTCGTTTATTTGGGAACCAGCATCAACATTAGCAACAACATCAGCACTGAAATCCAGCGAAGAATCAATCTTGCCAATAAATGCTACTTTGGACTAGGTAGGCAATTGAAAAGTAAAGTCCTCTCTCGGCGAACGAAAATCATACTCTACAAGTCACTTATCGTACCCGTCCTGCTATATGGGGCAGAAGCATGGACCATGACAACAGCAGATGAAGCGGCTTTGGGAGTGTTCGAGAGAAAAGTTCTTCGAAAGATTTATGGACCTCTACGCGTTGGCGATGGCGAGTACCGAAGAAGATTTAACGATGAGCTGTACGAGCTATACGCAGACATCAACATAGTCCAGCGAATTAAAACGCAGCGGCTGCGCAGGCTAGGCCATGCTATGCGAATGAAAGATGATGCTCCGGCCAAGAAAGTGTTTCTATCGGAACCCGCCTATGGAAGCAGAGGTAGAGGGCGGCCCCCACTCCGTTGGAAGGACCAGGTGGAAAACGATTTAAACTCCCTTGGTGTGACCAATTGGCGCCGGTTGGCGGAGCGAAGGAGCGACTGGCGCGCCTTGTTGGACGGCCATAACCGTTTAGACGGTTAAGCGCCAATTAAGTAAGTAAGTAAGTAAGTACAGTGGGCCAATACCCCGATTCACCGCGACATTTTTGTTTAAATAAATATGTAACGATTCTAAGATATTTAATCTATTGATATTAGATTCCAATTTAATCACTTTACATTCATCCTCACTCAATACGTGCTCGTTCAATAAAGCTTGCGGAGCAATTTTCGCTTCGATATTTTTGATGTACTTCAAATGCTCGTTCATCCTGATACGTACAGTGGGAGTCGACTGGCCTATGTATTTTGCGCCACATACATCTCCGTCGTTGTTGATTTGTGAGCATGTGTCCGAATAAACCCTAGGCTTGTCTAAACTGTTACACTTGTCCTTCATCGATTTAAGCAAAGACTTCAGCTTTGTCTTTGTTTTTGGAACAACATTAACGTGTGCTTTATTGAAAACTTTTTTAATATTGTTGAAATAATGTGCATCGTACGCGATACTAAAAATAGCGTTGCCACCATTTTTGCCCACTGTATCGAAAAACGATGTGCATTCTCTTCTTTCCTTTTTTGTTTGGTGCCTTTTAATTAGCTTTATGATGATGTTGGGCAGTACCCATTCATTTCAGCTATACTTATTATCTCCTCTTTTTCTCTTTTAAATGCGCTGCAGCTGAGCGGTACATTTACAAAGCGATGAGCCATATAATTAAAAGCTGCCAATTTGTGGCAGTAGTGGTGGTTTGATTCAATTGGAATGAAACGCTCAGTGGATGTGGGTTTTCGATAAATATCGAATTCGATAAATCCGTCGATATTGTGTATAAGTTTGAGATCAAGGAAAGGTAGCCCATTATTTTCTTCAGTTTCATATGTAAACTGTATAGCATTATCAATGGAATTAAATAAGTTAAGCGTGTTTTCTATTTGTTCCTTCTCAATAACGACCACGCAATCATCTACATATCGAAAATATACCCATGGGAAAAGTGAGCTCTGGATTAATTGTTCTTCGACAGTGTTCATAAAAAGGTTGCATAAGAAGCGGCTTATATTTAATCCTATAGGTAAGCCATTGATTTGCTTGAAGAATTCGCCTCTAAACTGCAAAAATGACTGGTTCACGCATAAACCGGTTAGTTCAAATAAAGCACCAGCGACCGAGGGATTAATTTTTTGCCTGTCGAGCCAAGCAAGTAGTGCATCCAAGGCTCCTTTCTTCGTTACGCTGGAGAAATACGAGAATATATCGAATGACGCAAAGCATTCATTTGAGCTCAGTCGTACATCTTTTATTTTCGATATTTATTTCAAAGAGTGCTTTATGGAAAATTCATCAAAGCTTTTGAGACTATTAAAATAATTGCTCAGCCATCTGTCTATATTAGATGTAGGTGAAGTATAACCGGCAATTATTGGCCGAAATATATTTCCCGGTTTGTTGGCCTTGTATAGTCAATATAAACAAGTGACCCGCACATACGATTTATGCATTTTCATGTCCCACTGACGACCGAAAAGTTCGGCATACTTTTTTCGATGCTCCACAACTTCTCTCTTCATTTTTGGGAGGGGATTTTTTACTTTGACGTATTTACCTTCCTCAATCAAAGCACGCATACCATTGTTGTAATCATCTTCATTTATCACAACATTCTTTTGGTTTAAAGATTTTACGGCGTTATGAAAATTATTGGATAGTTTAGAATCATTAGGGCCTGATTTTCCTAATAAAACTTGTTTTAGGCTAAATCGTACATTTTCGGCCTCATCAGGTTCTATTCTTCCGAGGGCTAACTCCGAGTCAAGGATCATATTCTCCATAGGTAAGCATTTATACGGCAGTGCGGAATTTCAACCTTTAATTTAAAACTCAATTTCATTTTACTCGAGACTCATATCTGATTTGTTAATGATAAGGTCGGCTATAAATTTACTTGCAAAACTCATGGGCGGCTTCGTAACTTTTAGCTTACGCAACTTAAATCTTTTTATACGCATATATTGTTGGGAGAGACGATCTAATTTGCAATTTAACTTAATTAGTAAGTGATCCCAAACTATGGAGGAAAGCCTGCAGGATATAGATTTATGTAATTTGTAAGCAATTAACTCACAAGAAGACAACTGCGCGTGCTTTTGCTTAAGGGCTTGACTCAGCCAATATACTTTTGCTTTTTCAATAGAAGATTTTCCCACTGGGCACTTTGTTTTACATTTCAAAGAGGTATCAATAAATTTTGGTATTACTTTTTGGCTTTTGCATTTGGAGAAAAACCACACGTCTGACTTTAAACGACACATTTTCTCCTTGGTTAGTTGAAACTTTAACAACTCAGCTGGTTTGGTGACCGACATGGTTATATTTTTGTTTTGAGTTCTAAGCGACGCAAATATCTGGTGAAAATGAAAAACACGCAAAATTCCTTTTCTTCACTTAATATATTTTTAATTGTATTATAAAAACAATAATACTTTTCAATAAAAAATTGTTTCGGCACTCGCGTGGTGCCATCCTCAATTGGTAGCGTTCAACTAAACATTGTCTAATACATATATCGCAGAATAAGTCCATAAATATTAAAAATATGCAAACAAAGTTTACTAAATACAGTAGCTACATATAACAAAAGTAATGAGAAAATGTGCAATGACAAGAACAATAACAATAGCAAGCAAATCATAAGTTTACTGTATGACTGAAAAAAGAGTAGAGTACAGTGGGCCAATATCCCGATTCACCGCGACATTTTTGTTTACATAAATATGTAACGATTCTAAGATATTTAATCTATTGATATTAGATTCCGATTTAATAACTTTACAGTCATCCTCACTCAATACGTGCTCGTTCAATAAAGCGTGCTCCGCAATTCCACTTTTCGGTTCGATATTTTTGATGTACTTCAAATGTTCGTTCATCCTAATACGTACAGTGCGAGTCGACTGGCCTATGCATTTTGCGCCACATACATCTCCATCGTTGTTGATTTGTGACCATGTGACCCAATAAACCCCAGGCTTATCTAAACTGTCACACTTGTCCTTCGTCGTTTTAAGCAAAGAATTCAGCTTTGTCTTTGTTTTTGGAACAACCTTAACGTGTGCTTTATTGAAAACTTTTTTAATATTGTTGAAATAATGTGGATCGTACGCGATACTACAAATAGCGTTGCCACCATTTTTGCCCACTGTATCGAAAAACGAGGTGCATTCTCTTCTTTCCTTTTTTATTTGGTGCCTCTTAATTAGCTGTATGATGATGTTAGGGCAGTACCCATTCGTTTCAGCTATATCTATTATCTTCTCTTTTTCTCTTTTAAATGCGCTGCAGCTGAGTGGTACATTTACAAGGCGATGAGCCATAGGCGCAAAATACATAGGCCAGTCGGCTCGCACTGTACGTATCAGGATGAACGAACATTTCAAGTACATCAAAAATATCGAACCGAAAAGTGGAATTGCGGAGCACGCTTTATTGAACGAACACGTATTGAGTGAGGATGACTGTGAAGTGATTAAATCGGAATCTAATATCAATAGATTAACTGTAGAAGTTTTAGTGGAAATTATATTAAAACACGTCTTACTAGGTTGAATAATTTGCCAAGAAGAAAGATTTATTTAAGAAGAATAGACAAAGTGCACATAAAAGAAAAAGGGTTGCCAAGTGTGTAAATTGTATCTCTCACTCACAAAGTTATATTACAACACCCTCACTAGAGATTCAATTAATTTTTCTTTTCAATTAACAATTTCAAAATTCATTAATAAAGTTAACAATTCGATATTACATTAAGTATATGTATGTAAGTGATTCAAATAGTAATGTATGATAAATTAAGTTTTGCCTAAACCATATTGTTTAGTAAATTTAGATAATTTTGAAGAGTTTATTGGCTTAGTCATTATGTCAGCAATCATTTCATTTGTACTTATATAATTCAGTTTAATTATTCCATCAGCGAGCTTTTCACGAATAAAATAATTCTTGACGTCAATGTGTTTGGTGCAAGCATGAGAGTTGTTGTTTGTAGCTAATTTGATTGCTCTTTGATTGTCGCAGTAAAGTTGCATTGAAGTTGCTGCAGTCTCAAACAGTTCGTTTTCAAAGCGTTTCAGCCAAAGTGCTTCTTGTATTGCAGCTACCATTGACATAAACTCTGCTTCTGTCGATGACAATGCCACAGTGGGTTGCTTACGTGTGGCCCACGAAATTGCACCACTTTGCAAGACAAACACGTAACCGGTGGTAGGACGGCGTTCATCTTGGTCGCCTGCCCAATCCGCATCACAAAATCCCACCATTTGATCATTATACATCTTCTTGTATGTTAATTTAAAATCTAAAGTACCTTTCAAATAGCGAAGAACTCTTTTCACGGCGGTCCAATGAGCTTTGCCGTAATTTGAATTAAAACGACTTAATGTACTCACGGCGTAACTAATGTCCGGGCGACTAATTTGTCCAGCATATATGAGGCAGCCTATGGCTTCTTGATATGGAATCTAAGACATTTCTTGTCGCTCTTCATTTGACTTTGGACTCATATCCTTTGATAAATGCTGATTTGGGTACATCGGCGAGCCCACAGGAGTACATTCACTCATGTTAAATCGCTGTAACACATCCAGTATATACTGATTTTGATCTATGGAGATCGATCCATCATTGTTGCGCGTGACATTCATTCCAAGTACCGATGTGGCGGGTCCCAAGTCCTTCATTTTGAATTGGGTAGATAAATCATTTTTAAGTTTCTTAATTATTACAATATTGCTTCCAAAAATCAAAATATCATCAACGTATACAGCCAGTATCAGGATATTTTGCGCTGAGTTCTTGAAATAAATGCATTGATCAAAGTTTGACCTTTTAAACCCAAGTTTACTTATCAAGACCGAATTCAGCTTCATGTTCCACATCCGACTGGACTGCTTTAGTCCATATAGGGATTTGCGAAGTCGACATACCCTAGTAGTTTGATCTTTAAAGCATTGTGGTTGGCGCATGTAGATTTCCTCATCTAATTCGCCCTGTAGGAAAGCTGATACTGCATCCATCTGATGCACAATCAGGTCACATTTAACGGCGGTAGCCAAAAGAAAGCGGATCGAAGAATATCGCGCGACTGGAGAGTACGTCTCACCGTAGTCGATGCCTTTAACTTGCGAGTAGCCTTTTACGACTAGACGTGCCTTGTATCGGTTAACTACACCATCCGAGTTCTTTTTGATCTTAAAAACCCACTTAGACTCAATAGGCTTTCTTCCAGGTGGAAGATCTGTTAGCTCCCAAGTACCGTTTGTATCAAAGCATTATATTCGCTTACCACAGCATCTTTCCATTCTTTACTATCTGCGCCATCCAGCGCCTCCCGAACGGTCAATGGCTCGTTACCGCAACCTGCTGTTGCTAATAGCACTAGTTGCGTTTCTGCATCGTTCGCAACGTTGCTTTCACCGTCAGATATTTGAATAGTGGATATCTCACCTGGTGATTGATGTTGACGATTCGCCACCTCACTGCTATCGTCATCACCCTCACTGAATCTGAGAAAATCAGATTGATCACCAGATATGTTATACTCAGGATAGTTCAATACTTCTTGTCGCGAAGTGTCTTCACTTTCATTTCGCCCCTCTGATTTGTTCTGGGATTCGTATCCATCAAGGCGAGATAAGCCCTCACTTAATCCAATAGATTCATCTTCATCAGAATAGTCCGTGTCTTTGTCATCATTGATGATTTCGATCCGTTCAGCATTTTTATTTCGCGTTACTGGTTTTTGTGCATATCGATCATCGGTATAACTATTTACATTTGATGTTGGATCTTCAAAAAATATAACGTTACGACTTACCACAGTCTTCTTTGTATATCTGTTATACAATTTGTAAGCTTTTGCTGTGTCACAGTAGCCCAACAAAATGCAATTTTGTGACTTTCAATCAGGCATGCTTAACGAACGAAACGATATCATTTCGTTACGATAATCAACGTTAATAAACGAAACGAAGTCACTTCGTTTCGTTTATTAACGTTAAGATCGTCAAATTAACGTTAATTTGGCGTTCTTAACGTTAATAAACGAAACGAAATGACTTCGTTTCGTTTATTAACGTTGATTATCGTAACGAAATGATATCGTTTCGTTCGTTAAGCATGCCTGCTTTCAATCTAGCTTGCGCCGCTTTTCTTTTGGTATATGTCCCATGGCCTTACATCCGAAGACCCTAACATACTACAAGTTTTGTTTTTGTTTTGTCCAAATTTCTTCTGGAGTGGTACATTTCATATCTCTACAGGGAATTCGATTAATTAAATACGCTGCAGTTGCTGCTGCCTCTGCCCAAAATTGTTTATTTAAATTCGCATCGTATAACATACAGCGTACTTTTTCTATTAACGTTCTATTCATACGCTCGGCGACACCGTTTTGCTCAGGCGTATAGGGCGACGTACGCTGATGTATAATTCCATGTTTTTTGATAAATGTTTCAAACCTCCCATTACAGAATTCTATGCAATTGTCAGATCGCAATATTTTTATAGTCGCGTTTTATTGATTTTCAACTAATTTCTTGAAATTTGTAAATATATCGAAAACCTCATTTTTACTTTTCATTGGATAAACAAATACTTTGCGACTGAAGTCATCAACGAATGTCAGCATATATCTCGAACCCCCGAGTGATTTTGTTGACATGGGCCCACATACATCTGTATGTATAATTTGTAAAACTTCAGTGGCACGGTTACCCTTCTCTTTAAATGAAGCACGAGTTTGCTTACCTTGCGCACATACCGTGCACGAATCCAATTTTTCATTTTGTAACTCAAAACCTTCGGTCGACTCTTTTATACGATTCAAATTTGATTCACACGCATGTCCCATGCGTCTGTGCCACAAGTTGCGAGTCGCCGCACCTGTCACCGCCGTTGCACGTTGTTCCGTAGTACCGCTTAGTCGATATAAATCGTCGACTAGCGGAGCAGTAGCCAATAATTTTCCATTTTGGGCGAAAATACGACAGCTGGCACTATTAAAAATCAATTTTTTACCTTGCTTGGCCATTTGACTTACAGACAACAAATTTGCGCATATAATTATATTTGGAATGCATAAAACGTCTTTAACAATAACTTTATTCGCGCTAGACCAGCCGTCAGCTGAAATTGACATACGAATATCACCAGCGCATTCCACTTTCAAACGCCCATTGTTACCCACAATTACTTCGTTTGAATTCGCTACATTGCGCTTACTTAAATTAGATGAATGCATAGTCATATGCGACGAAGCTCCCGAATCAATAAGCCATTCATTCTTTGTTGTTTTTGCAATTAAAGATGTTTGTGCCAATAATACATTCATTTTTAGTTTCCTTCTTAGATTTTAGCGGACATTTGTTCGCATAATGCCCTTTTTGGTTGCATTCAAAGCAAACAAAATGTTTAACCTTTGATTTTTTCTGAACATTTTTGTGCTTCTTTGAAACTAAAGCCAAAGCTTCACCACCAGCAAGATCGTGCCTAATTTCTTGAAGTAAATTCGTACGCACCAGATCAGTAGTTAACGCTCTACCGCTGTTTGCAATTTCCATTACCATTGGCCGAACTTCATCAGGCAAACCGCTTAGCATAATTTGCGCCACAATGTCATCAGGAATCTTTGTGCGGGATTTGTCTAGCTTTTCATGTGTGCTGGTCATCTTGTTAACGTAATCTTCCATGGACGAACAATCTATTAATTCCAGCCGCATTAAATATTTAAGCAAATCCATTCGCCGCAAAACTCCGTTGTCTTCAAATGCGCTTTCAAGCGCTTTCCAAGCAGTATTTGCATTTGCACAGTTTTGTATATACGGATAATTAGACGGCTCTACTAGCAGCCCTAACGCTGATATGGCATGCAAATTTTTTGTTGCATATTCTTCTGAACCTTCAACGCAAGGCCAGTATCCCTTCAACACAAGATATGATTTTGCAGCGAATTTCCAGGAATCGTAATTTTCCCGGCCTTTTAACTTTTCGATTTTGTCCAGTCCCATTATTATTTGATTCAACACGTGATTCTAACCCCAAAAATCACACCACTTGCTCGCCGCAATTAATATGTTCACAAATTTCGTATGTTGGACAAAAAATGTAATGTAAATTGTATCTCTCACTCACAAAGTTATATTACAACATTAACAGCCCTATTCTATGCACTTGACAAATTCACCATCTTGCTTATTTGTCAAGTTTCACAATTTATCAAGGAATTGCTATTCTATGTAAAAATAAAAAGCTTTTTCGCTGACAAATTGTCAATAGTCAAACGCTCTTGATAATTTAATTTATATGGATAAATTTAAATTAGAATTTTGTTATTGTGAGAGAAAATGGAAGAACATTTATTTCGGGGACATTCTGGGATGGTTTTGGGGACTCCCACGGGGTAATTTGGGGGACATTCCGGGATGGTTTTGGGAACTCCCTCGGGGTAATTTGGAGGATACTCCGGGATGGTTTTGGGGACTCCATCGGGACGTACAGGCATCATATAGTGGTTACCCCAATCATCCCCCAATGACCCCCAAAATGACACCGAGGGAGTCCCCAAAGAGAGCCCGGAATTACCCCAAATGGCCCTGAGAGGGTCCCCAAAACTATCCGAGAATGCCCCCCAAATGACCCCGAGGGAGTCCCCAAAACCGTCCCGGAATGTCCCCTAAATGACCCTGAGGGAGTCCCCAAAAACATCCGGGAACGCCCACTAAATGACGCTGGGACGACCCGATGTAATTCCAAACACCATCCCAGAATGTCCCCAAAATTACCGCGGGAGGACCCGATGGAGTCCCCAAAACCACCTAAGAATGACCCCCAAATGACCCAGAAGGAGTCACCAAAACCATCCCAGAATGTCCCCAAATTATACCGAGGGAGTCCCCAAAACCATCCCGGAAGGTCCCCCAAATTACCCCGAGGGAGTCCCCAAAACCATCTCAGAATGTCCCCCAAATGACCCCGGAAGACCCGATGGAGTCCCCAAAACCATCCAGGAATGACCTACAAATGACCCCGAATGAGTCTCCAAAGCCATGCCGAAATGACCCCGAAAAAATGTGGCGGATTATTTTTCCTATTCCCATTTCGGGGTTAGCAGCATAAAATGAGACATATCGCTCCAATTGGTCATGCCTAGCACGTTCCACTTTTGATTTTCTTGGAAAAAACATGATTTTAAAATATCTGTTACAAAAAATAATGAACAATATTAAATTCTTACGTTTATTCCATTTCGCGATTGTTGCACTAAACAGCTGATTTCGGTTTACTTTATTCAGGTCACCACAGTATGGTGAAAAGCACAGGTCGTAGAGCTTTTTAGAGTTATCAAGTTATGCACAGGATAGAAATATTTGTCAACTTGATAAAAATCTTGATTACTTGTCAACTTATTGACAATTTGTCAAGTGCACAGAATCGGGCCGTAAATATCTTAGAATCGTTACATATTTATGTAAACAAAAATGTCGCGGTGAATCGGGATATTGGCCCACTGTACTCTGCTCTTTTTTCAGCCATACAGTAAACTTATAATTTGCTTCCTATTGTTATTGTTCTTGTCATTGCACATTTTCTCATTATTTTTGTTATATGTAGCTACTGTATTTAGTAAATTATGTTTGCATATTTTTAATATTTATGGACTTATTCTGCGATATATGTATTAGACAATGTTTAGTTGAATACTACCAACTGAGAATGGCACCACGCGAGTGCCGAAACAATTTTGTATTGAAAAGTATTATTGTTTTTATAATAGAATTAAAAAATATATTAAGTGACGAAAAGGAGTTTTACGTGTTATCGGTACCAGATAAAACAACAAAACAAACATATAATCATGTCGGTCACCAAACCAGCTGAGTTGTTAAAGTTTCAACTAACCAAGCAGAAAATGTCTCGTTTAAAGTCAGTTAGAAAGTATTATTGTTTTAATAATACAACTAGCAGACCCGTCAGACGTTGTTCTGCCCTAAATCTGGTCTATCTGCATACATTTTAATAAGGTTTTTCCGTCTATCCCTGCCCTCCCCTCTCTTCACTTTTTCTTAATCCTTTTATTCTCTCCTCCCTCCGTCTTTTTCGCTTCATTTATCTCTATCGTCGTCTAACTCTATCTCTTTTTCAGTCTCCTTCCCTCTTTTCTCTTCTCTGAACTTTTTCCCATTCTTCTTCATCCCTTATTGCCAGACCCAGAGGGTGGTATGTATTTTGTTCCAGTCCCATTCCGAGTCTCAGTCCCACTCCCAGTCTCAGTCCTAGTCCTAGTCCTAATCCCAGTCCCAGCCCGTCTCTGGTCTACTTCCCGGAAAAAAAGGATCGTAAATACTAATATAGGTAAATTTATATACCAAATTTCTAGCAAATCGAATAGGACGTACGTAAATAGGTATGTGGGTATTATTAATTCATGTCTTTATTTCGGCTTCGCATGCATAAATCGAATATCACAATGAAAATTACTTTAAAGCTCTCAGCAACAGCTTTCATTTGATATCCATATTACAGACACATTCTGGGGGTATCCGGGTCCAGGTTTTGACCTATATCTCAAGACTCTAGTCACCCAGGGGTATAAAGATTACTCTGTACTAAAGCACACATCAGCAGCTTCAATTTGATACCCATAATGTAAAACCATATCCTAGTGTTACCCTGGTCCACGTTTTGGGTTACATTTCGAGACCATAGTCACCAATAGGTATGAAAACTTCCCTGTACTAAAGCTCCCATCAACAGCTTTCATTCCTTATCCATATTCTATAAACACATTCTAGGAGAAGCTGCGTCTACGTTTTGGCCTATATCTAGAGATCCTAGTCACCTAGGGGTATAAAGATTACTCTGTACTAAAGCACACATCAACAGCTTCAATTTGATACCCATAATGTAAAATCACATCCTAGTGTTAGCCTGATCCACGTTTTGGCCTATATCTCGAGACCCTAGTCACAAATACATAGGTATGAAAATTATCAGGTACTAAAGCACTCATCAACAACTTTCGTTTGTTATCCATGTTGTATTGCCACTTTCTAGGGGTACCCGGGTCCACGTTTTGGCCTCAATCTCCAGACCCTAGTCACCCATAGGTATGAAAACACCCTGTACTAAAGCACTCGTCAACAGCTTTCATTTGTTATCCATATTCTATAAACACATTCTAGGGATACCCGCGTCCACGTTTTGGCCTATATCTCGAGACCATAGTCACCCACGGGTACGAAAAAAGCTGAAATGAAAATACATACATACCTATAAACCTACGGCCGAAGTTAAATAACGCAGCGAATGCTATGTGTATATACGTATGTGTCGCATCATGTCTCACTCAAAAGTAATTTGCTCGCACAGTTGACGCCGAACAATCACACACACCAATTTTTTGGTAAAAATGTTACTTTTGTTTAAACAATTTGGCTGATATAAGAAAGGAATCAAGTATTTTTTTTTTTGATGCAGAACGAAATCCATCCTTCCGTTTATGAGTTATAGCTCTGTAAACAAAAATTTTATGATTTTTTACTACATTTTGGCAATTTGCCACGCGCCTGTAATATATATCTTCAAATTATATTAACTGTACCATCTCACGTAGCTAAGCTTTCAAATGCAAAAAACCGTTTTAAAATCGGAGCATTCTGTGTGAAGTTATGTGCATACATGGCATTTAGCGACTTTATTTTATAAGATTTATAGGTAAAAAATATATTACGTGTTTTTCGTTTTCACCAGATATTTGCGTCGCTTAGCACTCAAAACAAACATATCATCATGTCGGTCACCAAACCAGCTGAGTTGTTAAAGTTTCAACTAACCAAGGAGAAAATGTGTCGTTTAAAGACAGACGTGTGGTTTTTATCCAAATGCAAAACCCAAAAAATAATACCAAAATTTATTGATACCCCTTTTAAATGTAAAACAAAGTGCCCAGTGGCAAAATCTTCTATTGAAAAAGCAAACGTATATTGGTTGAGTCAAGCCCTTAAGCAAAAGCACGCGCAGTTGTCTTCTTGTGAGTTAATTGCTCACAAATTACATAAATCTATATCCTGCAGGCTTTCCTCCATAGTTTGGGATTACTTACTAATTAAGTTAAGTTGCAAATTAGATCGTCTCTCCCAACATTATATACGTATAAAAAGATTTAAGTTGCGTAATCTAAAAGTTACGAAACCGCCCATGAGTTTTTCAAGTAAATTAATACCCGACCTTATCATTAACAAATCAGATATGAGTCTGGAAGAAAATGAAATTGAGCTTTTAAATAAAGGTTTGAACTTCGCACTGCCGTATAAATGCTAACCTATGGAGAATATGATCGTTGACTCGGAGTAAGCCCTCGGAAGAATAAAACCTGATGAGGCCGAAAATGTACAATTTAGCCTAAAACAAGTTTTGTTAGGAAAATCAGGCCCTAATGATTCTAGACAATCCAATAATTTTCATAACGCCGTAAAATCTTTAAACTAAAAGAAAATAATTGATATTAGAGAAAAATTGTAAGTTTACAAACGGCGATGGTTACTAGGACATGTTTCTGAATTTCACTTCTTCATCAGCTAGCTTTTCGGGAGCTGAGCGTTGAACTCGAGTCTCCAACATCCATATCAGTGCAAGCCTTTTTAACTGTTACGCCATAAGAATGTTCCGTTGTTCGCTGTACAAATGGTCTCTAAGAGTTGCCTTTTTTGTTTATATTCCTTTTGATCACCATATAGGCACATACACTCTGTATGTAGTTTATTCCTAATGGTGTGGATATGATATTTAGGCGTGCTTTTGAAAGCTTAGGAACATTTGTTCGGATTTTTACAGTATTTGTTTTTAATACTTCCGCTGTTACTATTATATCAATATGATCATATGTATTTAATTAGCGAGCTTTGCTCATATTGCTTTATACAATGGTTTTTATAATTGATATTAGAGAAAAATTGTAAGTTTACAAACGGCGATGGTTACTAGGACATGTTTCTGAATTTCACTTCTTCATCAGCTAGCTTTTCGGGAGCTGAGCGTTGAACTCGAGTCTCCAACATCCATATCAGTGCAAGCCTTTTTAACTGTTACGCCATAAGAATGTTCCGTTGTTCGCTGTACAAATGGTCTCTAAGAGTTGCCTTTTTTGTTTATATTCCTTTTGATCACCATATAGGCACATACACTCTGTATGTAGTTTATTCCTAATGGTGTGGATATGATATTTAGGCGTGCTTTTGAAAGCTTAGGAACATTTGTTCGGATTTTTACAGTATTTGTTTTTAATACTTCCGCTGTTACTATTATATCAATATGATCATATGTATTTAATTAGCGAGCTTTGCTCATATTGCTTTATACAATGGTTTTTATAATTGATATTAGAGAAAAATTGTAAGTTTACAAACGGCGATGGTTACTAGGACATGTTTCTGAATTTCACTTCTTCATCAGCTTGCTTTTCGGGAGCTGAGCGTTGAACTCGAGTCTCCAACATTCATATCAGTGCAAGCCTTTTTAGCTGTTACGCCATATGAATGTTCCGTTGTTCGCTGTACAATTGGTCTCTAAGAGCTGCCTTTTTTGTTTATATTCCTTTTGATCACCACTAAAAGAAAATATTTATTACGAAATCCGACAAGGGAAACTGTGTTGTTGTGATGAATGAAGATGATTACAACCATGGTATGATAAAGTAGGATAAAGTTGAACCAAAAATGATTAAGAGCCGAACGCTGATGAGTAGCGTTGGATCGCAATTGCTGCAATTGTTCTTTATTGACGAAATTCATTACTATTTATACATAAGTTCTTAACCTATGCATATATACATACTTACATTAATATTTACATACTAAATGTGCATGACTCAATAGTGAGGAATGCTTGTCAGCAAATTATTGACCTACATATTTTCAATATGATTCCCGCTTGAGCAGTTTGGTATGACGCATTAATTCATTAGGTGACTTAGTGAAAGCGAATGAACTTATGGTAGTTACCTGGGTCAATGAAAGGGCGTTTGTAATGTTAAGCGTGTTTGAAATGGGGTGAATTCCACGCGATACTACACCATCGGCCTTTTAAGTGAGCGTATATAATTTTATGCTTAATTATAGACGGTCACTCCAATGTCACTATGATAAGTGTGCCGTGTTGCTTCATTTTTCGTTGAATGACCCAGTCAACTTGCTTGGTGTTACCAAATAAAATTTTGAATTTTAGTTGTAATTTATGTCATAATGGTAACTTTATTCTATAAGCAGTGAACTTTTTGCTTATGTGCTTTCTTGTTGTTTTTATTCGCTTGCATTTGCTTTACATACAGTGTCCGTTATGCTGATTTTCGCTTTTTCAGAATAAGCTGACTTTTGCTATTTTTTTTGTTTTCGCATATTTACTATAATGAGTAATTGTGCAAAAGTTTTTTTTTAATTTTTTTTTGTGGTTGAGTGCTAATTCTGACTACATTTTTTTTCTTTGTGCAAAATTTTAAAAAAATTTTTTTTTTTTTGTGGTTAAGTGCTTATGTTTATGTGTGACACATCTTTTTTCTATTGTTCTTTTGTTTGTGCTTTTTTGAAATATCATATATATGTGTACATTTGTGTGGTTATTTATGTGCTTGTGATTATGAGAAATGTTTTGTATTTAGTGGTTTTTTACTTATTTTACTTATTACACAGTCGGCTTTAAATGTGTGCACCCACTTAAAATCCGCTTGTCTTCTAGAAATTATTTTCTAATGTTAATATACAAATATGAATCTGAAAAAAAAGTTGTTTTTCAATTGCTTAGATACACCGTGGTGTGATGGTAGCGTGCTCCGCTTACCACACCGGATCCCCTGGGTTCAAACCCCGGGCAAAGCAACATCAAACATTTTAGAAATAAGGTTTTTCAATTAGAATCAAAATTTTTCTAAGCGGGGTCGCCCCTCGGCAGTGTTTGGCAAGCGCTCCGGGTGTATTTCTGCCATGAAAAGCTCTCAGTGAAAACTCATCTGCGTTGCAGATGCCGTTCGGAGTCGGCATAAAATCATGTAGGTCCCGTCCGTCCAATTTGCAGGGAAAATCAAGAGGAGCACGACGCAAATTATAAGAGAAGCTCGGCCTTAGATCTCTTCAGAGGTTATCGCGCCATACATTTATTTTTTTTATTTTAACTGAGTAAATTGGAATATTTATTCTTAGATTATTTCCAAGAGATATCTTAGATGTGCTTAAGCCAATTCTTATGGACTACTAATTCCTTATCTTTTTTGCTTCTATTACTAGTTTCTTCTCTATATGGTATTAAAGTAAAGTATATTTTTTTTTCTTTTCTGTACTCTTATGACCTCTTGAATTGTGAGGTTTTCTTACTGAGACTCAGGTGCCTAAATATTTGTATTTATTTCTAATAACTAAAGGTGATTTATTTTTGTATTAACAACGACTTCCATTGTTTGGACACATAGAGTAGGAAGCCTGATACTCAAAAAATTATTTTGGGGTTGTAATTGATGGAGAGCATAGTAGTTTGAACTAACGGGTAAACGGAAGGTACAGTGGATGCAACAATTGTTCATATCTTTTAGTGTTTTTTTTTTATGTTTTCGATATTTTCATATATTCCAGCAATTTCTTTAATCTTTTTTGTCATGCGATTTCTGCGGCGGCCACCAAGACAGAATCGTCATGACTTTTAGGAAGAATTATTTTTATTTTTATATCGGGATTGTCACATGCACAACCTCATTTGTTAGTGTAATTATTTGATCTTTGAGAACTTGGGTACAAATTATTATTTTATAAATTCGCCTACTGCAGTAAATATTCAATTCTTAACCACCAATTTTTCCCTCCTTTAGGACAACTGTGTTTTTCCTTATACATTTCAAGTCCTGGATTTCCGGCATTTCTTTTATGCCTGGTCGAATATTGTCCTAAGTCAATAACTTCCTCAACAATCTGGTGGCTTGAAAATTTTCTACGCTACCATTTTTCTATCCTAAGATGAAAACGAGCGTGACTAGTATTTTGTTGCAAATTTATATAGCGCGATATTATATATATATATATATATATATATATGTTCTCTTTGTGACTTTTTCTTTATACTTGTTGTTGTGGGCTGGTTTATTTTTTTTTTTTTTTTTTGTATTTTGCATATCTCCACTGGCACGGGGTTTTGTTTTTTTCAAGTATAATTTGAAAGAATTATTCTTTATACTCAGTTGAGCAGAGCTCACAGAGTATATTAACTTTGATTGGATAACGGTTGGTTGTACAGGTATAAAGGAATCGAGATAGATATAAACTTCTATATATCAAAATCAGCAGTATCGAAAAAAAATTCGATTGAGCCATGTCCGTCCGTCCGTCCGTCTGCCCGTTAACACGATAACTTGAGTCAATTTTGAGGTATCTTGATGAAATTTGGTTTGTAGGTTCCTGGGCACTCATCTCAGATCGCTATTTAAAATGACCGATATCGGACAATAACCACGCCCACTTTTTCGATATCGAAAATTTCGAAAAATCGAAAAAGGCGATAATTCATTACCAAATGTGGATTAAGCAATGAAACTTGGTAGGTGAGTTGAACTTATGACGCAGAATAGAAAACTAGTAAAATTTTGGACAATGGGCGTGGCACCGCCCACTTTTAAAAGAAGGTAATTTAGAAGTTCTGCAAGCTGTAATTTGGAAGTCGTTGAAGATATCATGATGAAATTTGGCAGGAACGTGACTCTTACTATATGTCTGCCTAATAAAAATTAGCAAAATCGGAGAACGACCACGCCCACTCTTTAAAAAAATTTTTTTTTAAATTCATATTTTAAAAGAAAAGTTAATATCTTTACAGCATTTAAGTAAATTATGTCAACATTCAACTCCAGTAATTATATGGTGCAACAAAATACAAAAATAAAAGAAAATTTCAAAATGGGCGTGGCTCCGCCCTTTTTCATTTAATTTGTCTAGGATACTTTAAATGCCATAAGTCGAACAAAAATTTACCAATCCCTGTGAAATTTGGTAGAGGCTTAGATTCTAGGACGATAACTGTTCTCTGTGCAAAAGGGCGAAATCGGTTGAAGCCACGCCCAGTTTTTATACACAGTCGACCGTCTGTCCTTCCGCTCGGCCGTTAACACGATAACTTGAGCAAAAATCGATATATCTTTACTAAACTCAGTTCACATACTTATCTGAACTCACTTTGTATTGGTGTAAAAAATCGCCGAAATCCGGCTATGACCACGCCCACTTTTTCGATATCGAAAATTACGAAAAATGAAAAAATGCCATAATTATATACCAAATACGAAAAAAGGGATGAAACATGGTAGTTGTATTGGTCTATTGACGCAAAATATAACTTTAGAAAAAAACTTTGTAAAATGGGTGTGACACCTGCCATATTAAGTAGAAGAAATACCTTTAATTTGATACCCATAAACACATTTTGAGTCACCCCTGGTCCACGTTTATGGCGATATCTCGAAAAGGCGTTCACATATAGAACTAAGGCCCACTCCTTTTTAAAATACTCATTAACACCTTTCATTTGATACCCATATCGTACAAAAAAATTCTAGAGTCACCCCTGGCCCACCTTTATGGCGATATTTCCAAAAGGCGTCCACCTATAGAACTAAGGCCCACGCCTTTAACACTTTTCATTGGATACCCATATATTACAAACAAATTCTAAAGTCACCTCTGGTCCACCTTTATGGTGATATCTCGAAAAGGCGTCCACCTATAGAACCAAGGCCCACGCCCTTTTAAAATACTCATTAACACCTTTCATTTGATACCCATATAGTACAAACAAATTCTAGAGTCACCCCTGGTCCACCTTTATACAGCTAATTAAGAGGCACCAAATAAAAAAGGAAAGAAAAGAATGCACCTCGTTTTGCGATACAGTGGGCAAAAATGGTGGCAACGCTATTTGTAGTATCGCGTACGATGCACATTATTTCAAAAATATTAAAAAAGTTTTGAATAAAGCACTCGTTAAGGTTGTTCCAAAAACAAAGACAAAGCTCAAGTCTCTGTTTAAATCGACGAAGGACAAGTGTGACAGTTTAGATAAGCCTGGGGTTTATTCGGTCACATGCTCACAAATCAACAACGACGGAGATGTATGTGGCGCAAAATACATAAGCCAGTCGACTCGCACTGTACGTATCAGGATGAACGAACATTTGAAGTACATCAACAATATCGAACCGAAAAGAGGAATTGCGGACCACGGTTTATTGAACGAGCACGTATTGAGTGAGGATGAATGTAAAGTGAATTAATCGGAATATAATATCAATATATTAAA
The DNA here is from genome assembly GCF_040869045.1 of Eurosta solidaginis. Taxonomy (NCBI): domain Eukaryota; kingdom Metazoa; phylum Arthropoda; class Insecta; order Diptera; family Tephritidae; genus Eurosta; species Eurosta solidaginis. The sequence goes on along the minus strand of NW_027137091.1, from coordinate 161,794 downwards.
TATCTTAGAATCGTTACATATTTAAGTAAACAAAAATGTCGCGGTGAATCGGGATATTGGTCCACTGTACTCTACTCTTTTTTCAGCCATGCAGTAAATTTATGATTTGCTTGCTATTGTTATTGTTCTTGTCATTGCATATTTTCTCATTACTTTTGTTATATGTAGCTACTGTATTCAGTAAATTATGTTTGCATATTTTTAATATTTATGGGCGATATAGGTATTAGACAATGTTTAGTTGAACACTACCAACTGAGGATGGCACCATGCAAGTGCCGAAACAATTTTGTATTGAAAAGTATTATAGTTTTTATAATACAATAAAAAATATATTAAGTGACGAAAAGGAGTTTTACGTGTTTTTCGTTTTCACCAGATATTTGCGTCGCTTAGCACCAAAACAAACATATAATCATAAATGGTCTTATATATTTATCATTTTCACTCATACCAAATGCCTTAATATTAGAAAATTAAGATGACAGTTGAGTGTTGAAGTTATTCTTTTTAACTTACAAATCTTAAACTATTTATACAAATGAAATCACGAAAGTTATTTTAATAACTCCGCCACATTCTCCAATGTTCAGTTAGTAAACCAATCAAAATTGGTGGAGACAAAATAATGTTTGGTCGAAATATTTCTATTGAACTGAAATTTGCTGCGCGTAAAATAACGATCAGCGGTGGGCACAACTACATATACATGGTTACCCGGTTACCAAATTAAGAGTGTGTTACTATACACAAACGCGTAGCTAGCACGAAAGCAAAACAAATTATTTCACAGATGACTTGAAACGAATCATTTGTTTACGCTCTCAATTTTTTTGCTCCCACGAGGGATTTATCTCAAATTTTTGCTGGCAACAATCACATATAAACCCCTCGCGTCAACTGAAGCGGGTGCCAGAACAAAAAATGTGGCAACTAAAATGAAAAAGCGAATGAGACTTTGCAGGAGTTTGCGTCGGATGTCGACAGGCTGTCCCGTCTCGCAAATGCGGACGCACCCGTGGAATACATCGAGAGGGTTAAAATTCAGAGCTTTACATATGGAATAAGGACGTCGAAACAAAACGAGCTACATATGCAAATCCAGAACCTACATTCGCTGAAACGGTATCACATGCTCTGATTCAGGAAACAGCATTGCTTCTGTGTAAGCTTGCTTTCAAAGCACGCCGTATGGAAGTAGAAAGGCCAGACTACGTGAACACAATATGGGAGGCACTGAAAGGATCGTAAAAGCGGAGCGAAAGAGTTATCAAATGCGGTAAGTGAGGTCACATTGCACGTCATTGCGGTCTTGACCCTAGTGGTTCCAACAGCATGGGTGGCCTTAAGTACAAAGCTGGAGGAGATGAGCAAGAGCCAGCCAGATGTAAATAAAAGAACAATCATACGATTGATGTAGGTAACCTCCGAGGCATCCACCAACACAGGCACCCACATAGCTACCATTTGGAGGCGGCGTCCTATACGACGAACTTTTGAGGTAAGAGATAAAGCAACCAGAAAGTTTCTGTCTGGTTTGCTTCAAACGAAGGATACAATAAGCCGTGAGTGCGGCTACTTAAATTTATATGCAACATATGCGAATATATGTGCGATATGGTGACCGTGACGGTGGTACATGGGCGCTGACAAAATATTACACACATTTTTAAAACCTTACCTACAAAAACCAAATATACCATCACATTTACCCTTACCTGGCAATTAAATTGAAACTTGAATGTGGGCATACAATTTTAAGGGTGAGTTGGAAGAGTTAACCACGTTTTCGTCGAGTACATCCCAAATAACCGCATAGAAAAAAACCAAAAAACCCACGCCACTCAAATAACGGGTCCGCAAACTGTACCACCGCCAGTAGCGGCGAACGTCAGCAGCAAGTAACACCCTCAGCAGCGAAGCTCAGCAGCAGCAAAAACCAACAACAGAGAAGCCCAGCAGCAGCAAACACCGTTGGCAGCGAAAGCTAGCAGCCACAGCATTAACACCAGCCGCAACATAAGTATACTATAGGTATCAATATATGTATGTATTAATAAAAATTATTTTTCCTACAAGTTTTTTTACATATATGTATACAAAAAATTTAAAATTTTTATTAAGTGCGGTGCGTCCACATTAAATATTATACCTTTTTTTTTGATTAAAACGGTGCGACCGTTCGTATAAAATATCTTGAATTTTTTACTAAAACGGTGCGTGCTTCCAAATTCTAAACTTAATCACTAATACTTCCTCAGTTTTCAACAATTTTTAAAATTTTCAAACAATTCTATAAATATCAACATTTTCAAGTCCGCAATTTCTATTTCTTTTTTCAAATTTTTCACCTCATTTTTACAATTTAAAATTTCTTCAAATTTTTCATATTTTCAAATTTCATATTTAAAAATTTATCAATTCATTTCACAAACTCTCATATTTTCAAGCTTCCATCATCATCTCACAAATCTTCCATTTAATCCAGGTAGAATTTCGTTAATACGTTCATTTTCCAACAAAATTTTCACCATATAAAACTGAGTGAACTAGATAAGCAGGTTACGTGTAATCTGTAAATTTTTGAATTTTGATATAAACGGTGGTTCCGTGAAAAACCAACTAAGATGTTTTTGATATATGCAGTGGTTCCGTTGAAAACCAATTAATTTTTTTTGATATATGCCGTGGTTCCGTTAAAAACCAATTAACATTTTTTTAATACATGCGGTGGTTTCGTGAAAAACCAACTAAGATTTTTTTGATATATGCGGTGGTTCCGCGAAAAAAAATTAGATTTTTTGAATAAAGCGGTGCGTCCATGATTACCAAATTTTTGAGATTTTTACCAATTCATATCTATATACTTTTGTGACAGTTTGAATTCGATTACCTTTTTTTTACAGATTTTTCATACAAGTATACTGCAGTTTCAATTAATTCTTCCAATAAAGTGTTAAATATTTCTGTAGCGACTTTTCACCTGCAAATCCGTTCCCTTTTACAAATTTTTTTTTATCTTTTTCCTCAACATTCCAGCTTCAAATATAAATTCAGACATTCAAATAATTACTTCATTAATTTCATAGCAATTTGAACTGAATTCTTTTTGCTATTCTGATAACTACATATGTACCTTAGAAGTGGTAAGCAAGTGCAAAAAAATTCAGACTCAGAATACGATTCCGATAATTCAGCCTCAAGCTAAGAAAGTTTAGCTTCATCTTCGGCCGAAGAAGTCACAAACCAGGAAAATAGATTTTCTTTGTCAACAGATTTTCCAGGCTTCGAAGATTCTTCCAGTAAAAATTTAACTTCTAATCTAGCTTCAAATCTTAGTGATTCAAATAGTGCAAAATTAACTTCAACTTTCGAATTAGATCTTAACGACTCAAATAGTACAACCTTTGTTAACCCTTCTTCTGACGTAAACCAAGATCTTAATGATCCAATTGATACAAACGTTGTCTCACCTTCTTCTAATTCAGCTTCAGATCTTAACGACCAAATCCAGGCAACACCTGAGGAAAAGAGAACTTTCATTTACATGTGTGCAAATTCTATTAGAGAAAACTACAGCGGTAATCCTCTAGCACTTGAAACTTTTATAGACAAAATTGAATTACTTGAAGAGATCGCTGATGTAAATTTAACTGGTACCTTTATAGCTTTTTTAAAATCAAAACTGGAGGGTAAAGCCCGTGAAGCAATACCGACGCAAGTAACGTCCATTAACGAAATTAAAGTAGCTCTACGCAGTAGGATCCAGACCAGACAACTCGAAAGTTGTAGCAGGGAAAATAGCAGCGTTGCACGTTGACAACAACAATTATACAGATTTTGCCAAAAAAGTTGAAGATTTAGCTGACTCCCTTGAGCGGTATCTTATCATTGAAGGGATCACTCAAGCGAAAGTTCGTGAAATGGCAGTCGAACAAACTGTTAACGTGTGTCGTTTAAACGCAAAATCCAATTTAGTCAAAACAGTTTTAGCCTCAACTGTAGCATTATACGTCACACACTGTATTGTATCATTATATGCCACACCTACTGTAACATACTTGCGGCTTTACGCATAACAAATTCAAATATATTTTAGTAATAATCATATTACAATTATTGAACTAACCCAGACGGCACGGAATGCCGAATATGAGACGCATATCACAGTTAATAAATTATACATATAAACACACAACTCATTGTAATATACATACAAACATTCAACTAATTGTGGGAAAATACCAAAATATTCAAACTGATCTGCTGAGGCTGCAAATTGCACAAAACTACATGTATGGAGTTATGCATACAAAACTACATGTATACAAAGACTGTATACAAACGTATATGTATGCATAACCCATTTCCTATGTACTTATTTTTAGTTATTAGTATTAAGATATTTATGAATGTATAGGTTAAGTAAATTAGTATAAAAACAATAATTTATTCAATAAAGGAGAGACTTAATGTCGCACAATCAAACGTGCAACGTCTTTCAATTACGAATATTTCAAGGCGATCCTGCCAGCTCAGAACAAAAATTAGCACAACTGCTAAAACTTTCTGACTGGAGGAGATCCTGCCAGCTTGATCTTAACTTAGCTGAAAATTTGCTCATAAGCAAATTTCGCTAGATCTTGCCTGGACAGAGATCCTGCCATCTCACAAACAGCTCACTAACTGCCAAGAATTTGAAAAGAAAGGTCTAAAGATCCTGCCAAACTAAAGTAGTCCTGAACGTAACAAGATACAAAGAAAGAAGATATTTTACGCTACAAAGAGGATTCAAAAAATTGTTTGCTAACATCATCAGGAGCTGAACAAATTAAAACCAAAATCATCAGTTATGAAAATTGGAGCAAATCAGAATCGAAGGGTGACTGGTCAAGTAAACGCATAAGCGAAGTGGAATAAAAAAGCAATATGGAGAACGGATCAAATAAAAACGTAAGCAAGCTGGAATAAAAATGACGGATCAAATATAAGCAAAAGAGGTGGAATAAATATTGGAAATCTTCAGCAACAGCAAATTAACGGCAAACTACATCCAGACCGACAAGGAGTTATAAATATTTAAGTATACATTTTTAGAATCAATTGAGCGGAATGAAAGTTTTTGCTTAGGATTTTTTTTCTCTTCTCTTTAAGTAGGAAATAAAATTAGTTGCAATTTTTTTTAAACATTGAACAAATATCTTTTAAATAGAAAATCTGTACTATTCAATTTGAAAAACAAAGGCTCAGCTATCTCCTTTAGTTATGCAAGAAATAAAAACTGAGGAAGATTTTCACAAAGTCTTTAAGAAGTGCGAAGACACCATTAGGGAATTTATAAAATTAGCAGAAGAAATTAAAATAAATAAAACAACTAAACAAGGTCCAACTCCGATTACAATAGAGGAATATCGGAGACGGAACAATCTTTATAAGAAGGAAACAATTCCTATAATATCTTCCCCGACAATAATAAGAAAAAGAAAACGGGGAGGTAAACAATTTAAAAAAAAGAAGGAAATAGCTGAAACCTTTAAACTACTAAATATCACTACCAATAAGGAGGATAGAATAAAATTGAAAGAAAAAATTAAAGAATTGAGAAATAAAAAATAAAAAATGAGCATAAATATTTTCTTAGTAAATTGGAACGATTAGGTCACCCTTATCAAAACCCTTCAAATTTAGAATTTCCATTTCCCGCTAAGATAGAAATGAACAAATGGGAACAAATCTTCGAAGCGCTATCAGAAGAAAAATTAAAAGCAGATAAATCATACAAGTGCATAAACAAAAGTACTACCATAAAAACAGAAACGATAGCAAAATATTTAAACATAATTTCAGAAGCCTTAAATGTTATAAAAGAATTGATTAGTAAAGTAAATCACATACTTACTGCCGACCACCAAAAAGAGGCTCAACAAATTTTCTCAACAGTACGGGATAAATTAGTATCTTCATTAGCAAGATATAACATCGAAATACCTATACCAACTACTATAGAAGAAAGTTTCCAAATTGATTTTAATACCGTTCTAACTGAACCTTCAAGAAAACGTACCTCTTCACCATCATTTAGCCAAACCCCATCAGTGGAAGATCATAAACCACTGAATAACCCACTGATAAACGTCACAATGGCACAAACGGTAGTAGAGTTTATCAAAACTGCCTCATCAGTGCTGCCAGAGTTTGATGGCAAGCCTGAAAATTTACACAGTTTCTTAGATGCTCTTGATATTTTAGACCAAATCAAGGATACCCATGAAGCTTTAGCTATAACCATGATAAAGACAAAGTTAAAAGGCACGACAAGGAACTTCATAAGTAACGAAAATACAATCGCTCAAATAAAAAACAAACTAAAAACTGCAATAAAAGGAGAATCAGTAGACGTTTTAACAGCAAAACTCCTGAATATCCAACAACGCAGCAAAACTGCAAACCAGTATACTGCTGAAATAGAAAAAATCACCAGATCATTGGAAGGAGCTTATATCTCGGATGGACTTGACCCAGACTTAGCAACGAGATATGCTACCCAAGCAGCAGTAAAAGCTATGTGTAAGAACTGCTCCAATGACAAAGTTAAAATGATAATGCAAGCAGGAACGTTCACAACAATGAACGACGCAATCTCAAAATTCACAAACAGCTGCACGGAAATCACAGGCAGCTCGAATGCAATCCTAAACATTCGTCAACAAAACTAATATCGAAGTAATTTCCGTGGAGGTTACCGAAGTAACAACTATGGGAATTACCGGGGCAGAAGATTTAGACCACAGTCGAGATACAATAATAACACAGTAACAAATAATAATGTTCAAAGAGAGCACAAATCCAAAATGTCAATAGACAATACAACCAGACTCGTAACGTTCGAAATTGTACCCAGCAGGAAAACCACGGAACTCCACTTCAAAATCAGTAGATAGAAAAATATGTGTACTAAACTTACACTTAAATAGTTATATATCTACAAAAAATCACTAAATAACTCGATTTCAAATTTTTTAGTAGACACAGTAGCAGATATCTCCATAATTAAAAAGAATCAAGTACTTAATCATACAAAAATAAATACAGAACAAATAACAGACTTAAAGGGCATTGGTCAGAGTATAACCAGTACATTAGGCACAATTAAAGCTGATTTAAAAGGAGATGACCTTCTAATTTATCATAAATTTCACGTGGTAGAAGACGACTTTCCAATACCATGTGATGGAATAATAGGTTTGGACTTTATAAAAAAATATAATTGTATTCTAGATTATGGCAAAAAGGAGGATAAACTAATCCTAAGACCATATGATTTTCCCCAAACAATCACAATGTACCTAACAAATTATCTGTCTGCCAACACAATTACGATCCCTGCTAGATCTGAAGTCATTAGACAAGTAACAGTAAACTCTGATAATAAAACCATCTTCATACCCCATCAACAATTATCTGAAGGAATTTTCATAGCAAACACAATCACAAATAAAGAACAAACTTTTGTCAGAATTATAAACACCACACACAAAAACACAACTATTCAAAATTACAAAATACATACTGAAAATTTAGATGACTACAATTTAATTAAAACAAACACACGCAATAAACAAAGTAATGACACAGAAAAATTAAAAAGATTAACTTAAAATTTCCCAAAATTTGTCAATTCAGGATTAACCTCATTATGTACAGAATTTATAGACATACTTGCACTAGAAACAGAACCAATCTCGTCTAATAATTTTTATAAGCAAAAATTACACATGAAAGATGACACACCAGTATACATAAAAAACTATAGATTGCCCGAAACTCAAAAAGGGAAATAAGCAAACAGGTTAATAAACTGATCGAAGATGACATTATAGAACCCTCAATATCAGAGTATAACAGCCTCGTTTTACTGGTACCTAAAAAATCACTACCAGGTAATACTGAAAAAAGATGGAGTTTGGAGCAGCGGATAAATTTCCACTTCCAAGAATTGATGATATTTTAGACCAACTTGGAAGAGCAAAATATTTTTCATGCCTTGACCTTATGTCAGGTTTTCACCAAATAGAATTACACCAAGATTCTAGAGATATAACCTCGTTCACAGCAGACAATGGTACATATAGATTTAAAAGACTACCCTATGGATTAAAAGTAGCACCAAACTCATTCCAAAGAATGATGACACTGGCATTTGCAGGCCTCAAACCATTCCAAGCCTTTCTATATATGGATGATTTAGTTGTACTAGGGTGTTCAGAAAAACACATGCTGAAAAACTTAAGAGATGTTTTTGATACTTGTAGGAAATACAACTTAAAATTACATCCAGACAAATGCCTATTTTTCAGCGAAGAGGTAACTTATCTAGGACATAAATGCACAAGCGAGGGAATACTACCCGACCCAAGCAAATTTGAGATAGTTCAAAATTACCCAACACCAAAAACAGCAGATGAAGTTAAAAGATTCGTAGCGTTCTGCAATTATTACAGAAGATTTGTACCGAATTTCGCAGAATACTCAAGAAAATTAACTAGGCTTTGCAAAAAGAATGTTTCCTTCGACTGGACAGAAGAATGTCAAAAAGCTTTTGTCTATTTCAAGGAAGCATTAATCAGCCCAAAACTTTTGCAATACCCCGACTTCAATAAAGAATTCTGCATAACAACAGACGCTAGTGGGTATGCTTGCGGAGCAGTCCTTAGCCAGGAACATGATGGCAATCAGTTACCAATCGCTTACGCCTCTAGATGCTTTAAAAAAGGTGAAACAAACAAAGCTACAATAGAAAAAGAGCTAGCAGCAAGCCATTGGGCCATAACATTCTTCAGACCATACGTCTATGGTAGAAAATTCAAAATCAAAACCGACCACCGCCCTTTAACTTACCTTTTTCGATGAAGAACCCTTCATCTAAGTTAACACGAGTAAGACTCGATTTAGAAGAATACGATTTCGAAGTGGAGTACATTGCTGAAAAAAAAATCACATCGCGGACGCATTGTCTCGCATTAACATAACGAATTTAAAAGAAATGTCAGTGGAAGCATGCAAAATAATGAAAGTCACAACTAGATCAACAGCTAAAAATATACCAAATAACACTAAGATTCAAGAAAGTCACACTGAGAACCCCAAGATATATGAAGCGCTAAATAAATTTGAAGTAAAAAGACATGTCAGGCTCGTGTTCAATCCCCCGAAATTATATTTCAAAAAGGGAAAGAAAATTTGTAGCACCATAAATACAAGCAACCTAATTGTAGATGATAAAATTGACTTAGGACAATTCTTTATCAGGCTCGAAAAAGAAGCCGCCAATTTAGGACTTGAAAAGATACAGTTGTCCTTAGGGGACAAATTGTTTAAGGATAATTATACTCGAGTAGGCAAATTTATTGAATTAGGAAATAGGGTTCTCAAGAAATTAACAATTGCACTAACCCCAGAGGTTGTGTACGTGACTAGTCCCAGCAAAATTAGAGAAATTCTGCAGAAATATCATGACGATCCTATTAGTGGTGGCCACCCAGGAATAAATCGCATGATAAAGAAAATCAAACAAAACTATAGCTGGAAAAATATGCGAGGTGAAATAAAGAAATACGTAAATAACTGCATCCACTGCAATAAGAATAAAATAAATAAGCATATAAAAGAGCCAATGACAATAACGGAGACACCTCCGAGAGCCTTCGATATAATACAGATCGATACGGTCGGACCATTGCCAAGGTCAATAAACGGAAACGAATACGCAGTTACCATTATATGCGATCTAACAAAATACTTGGTAGCAATCCCAGTCCCCAGCAAACATGCGCTAATAGTTGCCAAAGCTATATTCGAGCATTTCATTTTGATTTATGGTCCCATGAAAACAATCCTAACAGATATGGGATCCGAATACAAAAATAAATTATTCGAAGAACTGTGCAAATTGCTAAAAGTTGAACACAAAAACTCAACACCATACCATCATCAAACTTTGGGCACTGTAGAACGTAGTCATAGAACGTTTAATGAATATGTACGTTCATATATATCCAGTGACAAAGATGACTGTGATGAATACCTAAAATATTTCGCGTACTGCTACAACACGACCCCATCGACCGTACATAACTATTGCCCTTATGAGCTTATATTTGCGAAAAACCCCCCCATGTACGACTTCTTAAATGAGAATAGAATAAGCCCAGTATATAATCACGAGGCATACGATAAGGAAATTAAATATAGACTTCAAATAGCACAACAAAGAGCTAGAAAATTGGTAAAAGAAGCAAAGGAAAAACAAAAAATTAATTATGATAAAAGTAGCACCAGTAAGGAAATAAAATTAGGAGATTTAGTATTAGTAAAAGAAGAAGATAACCATAAGCTAGACCATAGATATAAAGGACGTTATAAAGTAAAGAAAATCGACGAAAATAACAATTTTACTTTAATACCATATAGACAGGAGTCTGGTAATAAGAACAATGGGGATAAGGAACTAATAATCAATAAGAATAGACTTAAACCCATTTAAAATATTTCTTTTTTTTTTAGCAAATAATCATTCCAATTTACCCGATTCATTCATAAAAATAATTTCTAAAAACAATCGGATTTTAGATGGGTCGACACATTTAAAATCCGGCAATAAAACAATTGTATAAAATTTTAATAAAATAAATAAAATAAACAATATAAATAAAATAAGCAAAATTAAAAGATTTTTTCTTTCTCTACAATTTTGAAAAAATAAATGGACTTATACAAATATATATATGTAAAAAGAAACAATAATTATAACAATAAAAATAGCAAGGTCAACAGATCAAAAGCAAAGCAAACAACCTCTTTCACTACAATATCAAATAACAATAAAATATCAAAACAATTGAAAATATGACAAAAAGTCTTACACAATTGGTCACAAAACAATTATATAACACTTTTTTTCTAAGGTGAATGGTGTAGCATTATACGTCACACACTGTATTGTATCATTATATGCCACACCTACTGTAACATACTTGCGGTTTTACGCATAACAAATTCAAATATATTTTAGTAATAATCATATTACAATTATTGAACTAACCCAGACGGCACGGAATGCCGAATATGAGACACATATCACAGTTAATAAATTATACATATAAACACACAACCCATTGTAATATACATACAAACATTCAACTAATTGTGGGAAAATACCAAAATATTCAAACTGATCTGCTGACGCTGCAAATTGCACAAAACTACATGTATGGAGTTATGCATACAAAACTACATGTATACAAAGACTGTATACAAACGTACATGTATGCATAACCCATTTTCTATGTACTTATTTTTAGTTATTAGTATTAAGATATTTATGAATATATAGGTTAAGTAAATTAGTATAAAAGACAATAATTTATTCAATAAAGGAGAGACTTAATGTCGCACAATCAAACGTGCAACGTCTTTCAATTACGAATATTTCACAACGGCTTTTACTGATCCGAAAGACGTAGTAGCGAAATTAATTGTAGAACAAAACAACGAAGTAACAGAGCGTCAGGTTTTAGATTTTCGATCGCGTGGTAACAATACATTCAGAAATTCACGTGGTAGTTACCGTGGCTTTTACCCAAACCACGACTTTACTGGATATATATAGCTCATTTTCATACAACGGCAACCGTAACGGCAACAATAATCAAAGATATAGGAATTATCACGGAAATAGATACCAAAATAGCAACAATAGTAATACACGTCCAATTCCAATTCAAATACAAATAGCAGTAACAATAGAAGTAACAATTCAAGATCATCCAACGGTAGAGGTAGAAACGCAAACGTTAAGCGCGAGTGCCCCTCAGGAACGAACACTGGGGGAGGACGAACTAAACGAGTAAGCGAATTTCCCTCACCAATAGTCATCTATTATTTAAACGTAAATTGTTCAGATTTCATAGAATTACAACTTAATGAGTCACAAAAATTTTGTTCTTTCCTAGTGGACACTCAAGCCGACATTTCTCTAATAAAAATATTATGTATAGACAGTAAAATTACCTTAAATACAAACGACATTATTAACATTACCGGTGTCACTTCTAATTCAGTTTCTACTTTAGGTAATATTACCACAAATTTAAATTTTTCAAACTTTTCTATAAAACATACTTTACATGTAGTAAATGAAGACTTTAATATTCCATCCGATGGCATACTGGGTAAAGATTTTCTGAAAAATAACAAATGCATTATTAATTATGAATGAAATAGTATTTCCTTTTGGGTAGGTAATGAAAAAGTCGTGATAACAATCCTACACGGAAAAGAAAGCGACAGCTGTATCATTCCTCCCAGATGTGAAATATTCAGACTTTTTGATTTAGGAGACTCACCCGAGCCACTTTTCGTGGACTCGCAGGAAATTTAAAAAGTGGTTTTCACAGCTAGGTGCATTGTTAATTCCAGTAACCCAATAATTAAAGTCATAAACACAACGGATGATGTCAAGTATGTAAAAAGAAACAGTATTCGAACAGAAAGACTTTCAAACTACAATGTTTATACAATTAACAAGACAGAAACAGAAGACAAACGTACAAAAAAACTAATTTAGATTTTTAAAAATCAAATACCTCAACATGCTCCAAGTAAATTAATTGACCTTGCATAGATTATGCCGACATTTTCGCTCTTGATACGGACAAAATGACTTTAAACAACTTCTATGAGCAAAAATTAAGATTGACAGACAACGAACCGGTATATGTTAAAAACTATCGATTGCCATACTCTCAACGCGAAGAAATAAATCGCCAAGTAAATAAATTGTTAGACAACGATTTGATTGAACCCAGTTATTCCAATTACAATAGTGTTTTGATTGTAGTCCCAAAAAAGGATACTAATGGTCAAAAAGCATATCGTATGTGCGTAGATTTTCGCGCGGTAAGCAAAAAACTCATTGCTGATAAATTTCCACTAGCTAGAGTGGACGATATTTTAGATAATCTCGGTAGAGCAAAGTATTTTTCAACATTAGATCTTTTTTCAAGATTTCATCAAATCCCCTTGCATCCTTACTCACGTGACATTACGTCTTTCAGCACTGCCCGAGGTGCATTTAGATGGAAAGTGCTTCCATTCGGTTTAAATATAGCACCTAATTCATTCTCACGAATGATGACAATAGCTTTTTCGGGTATACCACCCAATGTCGCATTTTTATACCTCGACGATATTATCGTCATAGGATGTAGTGAAGCACACCATATTAAAAATCTTTCAAAAGTTTTCAATACTTGTAGGTCTTTCAATCTCAAACTTAACCCAAATAAATGAAACTTTCTACGACTAGAAATTACATTTTTAGGTCACAAATGTTCAGCCAAAGGTTTGTTGCCAGACGACTCCAAAATAAACGCAATTAAAAAGTATACAAAACCGACTGACAAAGACGCGGTACGACGATTCGTCGCGTTTGAAAACTACTACAGACGGTTTATACCTAATTTTGCGTCTCTGGCAGCGCCTCTAAATCGATTAAGCAGAAAAAGAGTTGAATTTGTATGGGATGTAGAGTGCGAAAAAGCATTTTTATCTTTGAAAGCAACGTTACTTTCACCAAAATTACTTCAATATCCAGATTTTAATAAACAATTCATTATTACGGTTGATGCTTCCACAACTGTATGTGGCGCTATTTTTAGTCAAAAACAGCAAGGTAGTGACTTTATTATGTTGTTTGGCCCAATTTATAAATATTTGGTTTGCTAAAATGAGCATTTGTGGCCATAAATTAAAACAGGGTATATTTGTTATTCCCGACGCGTTTCGACGTTACCTTACGTCTTCTTTTTTGGGGATCTGTTTAACGTTAATTATATAAAATTAAATACATTAAACTTTATTTTAGGATATCTAACAATAAACATAAAACTGGCACATCACTTAACACTTATTTAGTTACTTACATTAATATTCACATTAATAATTATTTGTTTCAGGTACTAATATAATTTTTGCACAACATTATTAACATAGGTACATTAAAATGACATTTGTTTATTTTTTACATTCTCAAAATCCTCTTTGAAGTTCAACGCGTTTTGTAGTTGTTGTTGAATGCGAATACTTTCCAGCGTCATTCTCGTTTTCTCTCTCCTTTCAATGTCTAAAATTTTAACATTTGAGAAATCCGCTACGTGTTTGCTCTTTGTAAGGTGTTGTGCTTGGCCGGTCGACGTTTTTTTGTTTTCTGCATCTTCCTTATGTTCATTAATTCTTATACCTAGTTGCCGTTTTGTTGTACCGATGTAACATTTGTTACATTTTTCGTCTTCGTTACCATTGCAAGTTATTTCGTAAACAACATCTGTTTGTTCTTCTTTTGTAATGGGTCTTTTGTTCTAGTGAACATTTGTTTGAGCGTGTTATTTGGTTTATGCACGTAATTAATTTTTTATTATTTAGAGTTTTATGTAATATTTCATTTTCTGTAAGGCCCGGGATGTAATTTACGCCGATATATTTCTTGTTCGTATTATCTTGTTATGTGTTGTTATCTTTTTGGTGAAGTCTGTTCACCGTATTTTGGATGCGTCTATCCGTAAGAGAACTTGGATAGCTATTTTTACATAGAATTTTCTTTATCTGTTTATTGTTATCCGTCAAGAAATCTTCATTGCTAAGTAATATTACTTTTCTTATTAAATTTGTTGTTGTGTTGATTTTTTGTTTCCATGGATGGTTTGAGTGGTAATTTATTAATCGTCCCGAGGCAATGGGTTTTGCGTACCAATTCATTAGTAAATTTTTATTTTTTCTACTCACTTCTACATATGGGAAGGCTAATTTGTTGCCTTTTTCCGTGTCAATAGTGAATTTTATACTCGTGAGTTGAGAATTTAATGTGTTTGATATTTCTTCCGCGTCCTTAGATTTGATTATTGCGAATACATCATCTACATACTTGTTGATGTATTTGATGTATATGTCCTTTTTCTTCAATTCAGCTATGCTGTCGTCAAGAATTTTGTATAGTACTATATCCGCTATAGTTGGCGATAGTGGATTTCCCATTGGTATCCCGTAGGTTTGTTGATACAGTTTTGAATTGTACATGAAATAATTGTTTTCTCGCAGGCAAAATTCTAGTATGGTTTGGAATTGTTTCTTTGAAATATTTGTATGCATTTCCAAATGCGTCCATTATTTCATTATCGTATGTATTGCTATGTGTGTGGGAATGTTTGTAAAAAGTGAAATTACGTCAAATGATATAAGTATTTCGCCTTCGTCAATATTAATATTTTTCAATCTTTCTTTTAATTGGAACGCATTTTTTACATTGTAATTATCAGATATTATGTTTTTTAGTATGGCACCGGTATGTTTAGCTAACCTATAGGAAGGTACTTTCGTAGATGATGATATCGGTCGCAGTGGCATGTTATCTTTATGAATTTTTGGTAGACCGTATAATCTGGGCGCGACAGCCGCAGTACATGATAGTTGAAATTTTTCTGTTACATTTATTTTATTTTATTTGTATAGCTCGTTAACGATGGTATTTTTTTTACTCATTAGTTGTTGTGTTGGATCCTTCCTAATTATTTTGTAGACTTTTCTGTCGCTTAGTAAGTCTGTCATTTTTTTCTCGTACTCGGTTTTATTCATTAATACGGTTTTGTTATCTTTATCCGCCTGTGTCGGTACTATTTTGTCCTTGTGTTGGCGTAAAAACTTCTTTGTGCCTTCGAAAGTTCTCATAATTAGCTTATCTTTGGGGTTCTGGTTGCTTCATCTTTGGTAGCTAGTGATTTTTTTAGCTATACTGCTTCTTATTGCGTCCTTACTTTTTTCATCTTCGATCTCATGTAAACCTTGTTCCAGCTGCGCGATAAGATTATTGGAGAAAAATTATCTTTTGTGACCGGTAATGCAAACTTTGTGCCAAGCGAGAGTAATAAGCAGCTTTCTGGAGGTAAGTCGATCTTCGTTTTGTTAATGAACCAGTCTTCGTTGCATCGTATGCCAAATTTGTCGATGGCTTTTGTTATTTGTGTTTGGATCTTCTTTAGGTGTGTTCTTTCCGTGGCGTTGATGAAGTATTTTGTGAAATGTTTTTGTTTTTCTACAATATTATCATAGTCGTGTTCATTTAATTTATGTTTAAGTGTAAAAGTAGATTCTTAGCAAACTCCTTTAAACACCAGTCCACCCGAACTCAACTACAAAAATTGGAAGCCGGTTTTCTACTAAAAATATTAAACCTAGAAATTAAGGAAACTAATATAAACATTAAAATAATGGAAGACGAATTAAAACACGTAACAAATACACTAAAACATAAATTAAATGAACACGACTATGATAATATTGTAGAAAAACAAAAACATTTCACAAAATACTTCATCAACGCCACGGAAAGAACACACCTAAAGAAGATCCAAACACAAATAACAAAAAACATCGACAAATTTGGCATACGATGCAACGAAGACTGGTTCATTAACAAAACGAAGATCGACTTACCTCCAGAAAGCTGCTTATTACTCTCGCTTGGCACAAAGTTTGCATTACCGGTCACAAAAGATAATTTTTCTCCAATACATCTTATCGCGCAGCTGGAACAAGGTTTACATGAGATCGAAGATGAAAAAAGTAAGGACGCAATAAGAAGCAGTATAGCTAAAAAAATCACTAGCTACCAAAGATGAAGCAACCAGAACCCCAAAGATAAGCTAATTATGAGAACTTTCGAAGGCACAAAGAAGTTTTTACGCCAACACAAGGACAAAATAGTACCGACACAGGCGGATAAAGATAACAAAACCGTATTAATGAATAAAACCGAGTACGAGAAAAAAATGACAGACTTACTAAGCGACAGAAAAGTCTACAAAATAATTAGGAAGGATCCAACACAACAACTAATGAGTAAAAAAAATACCATCGTTAACGAGCTATACAAAGAAAATAAAATAAATGTAAGAGAAAAATTTCAACTATCATGTACTGCGGCTGTCGCGCCCAGATTATACGGTCTACCAAAAATTCATAAAGATAACATGCCACTGCGACCGATATCATCATCTAAGAAAGTACCTTACTATAGGTTAGCTAAACATACCGGTGCCATACTAAAAAACTTAATATCTGATAATTACAATGTAAAAAATGCGTTCCAATTAAAAGAAAGATTGCAAATATTAATATTGACGAAGGCGAAATACTTATATCATTTGACGTAATTTCACTTTTTACAAACATTCCCACACACATAGCAATACATACGATAATGAAATAATGGACGCATTTGGAAATGCATACAAATATTTCAAAGAAACAATTCCAAACCATACTAGAATTTTGCCTGCGAGAAAACAATTATTTCATGTACAATTCAAAACTGTATCAACAAACCTACGGGATACCAATGGGAAATCCACTATCGCCAACTATAACGGATATAGTACTATACAAAATTCTTGACGACAGCATAGCTGAATTGAAGAAAAAGGACATATATATCAAATACATCAACAAGTATGTAGATGATGTATTCGCAATAATCAAATCTAAGGACGCGGAAGAAATATTAAACACATTAAATTCTTAACTCACGAGTATAAAATTCACTATTGAAACGGAAAAAACAACAAATTAGCCTTCCTAGATGTAGAAGTGAGTAGAAAAAATAAAAATTTACTAATGAATTGGTACGCAAAATCCATTGCCTCGGACGATTAATAAATTACCACTCAAACCATCCATGGAAACAAAAAATCAACACAACAACAAATTTAATAAGAAAAGTAATATTACTTAGCAATGAAGATTTCTTGACGGATAACATTAAACAGATAAAGAAAATTCTATTTAAAAATAGCTATACAAGTTCTCTTACGGATAGACTCATCCAAAATACGGTGAACAGAGTTCACCAAAAAGATAACAACACACAACAAGATAATACGAACAAGAAATATATCGGCGTAAATTACATCGCGAGCCTTACAGAAAATGAAATATTACATAAAACTGTAAATAACAAAAACATTAATTACGCGCATAAACCAAATAACACGCTCAAACAAATTTTCACTAGAACAAAAGACCCAATTACAAAAGAAGAACAAACAGATGTTGTTTACAAAATAACTTGCAATGGTAACGAAAACGAAAAATGTAACAAATGTTACATCGGTACAACAAAACGGCAATTAGGTATAAGAATTAATGAACATAAAAAAGATGCAGAAAACAAAAAAACGTCGACCGGTCTAGCACAAGACCTTACAAAGAGCAAACAAGTAGCGGATTTCTCAAATTTTAAAATTTTAGACATTGAACGGAGAGAGAAAACGAGAATGACGCTGGAAATTATTCGCATTCAACAACAACTACAAAACGCGTTGAACTTCAAAGAGGATTTTGACAACATAAGCAGCGCCTACTCAGCTGTTATACAGAGATGCAAGAGAATGTAAAAATTAAACAAATGTCATTTTAATGTACCTATGATAATAATGTTGTGCAAAAATTATATTAGTACCTGAAACAATTATTAATGTGAATATTAATGTAAGTAGCTAAATAAGTGTTAAGTGATGTGCCAGTTTTATGTTTATTGTTAGATATCCTAAAATAAAGTTTATTGTATTTAATTTTATATACTTAACATTAAACAGATCCCCAAAGAAGAATACGTAAGGTAACGTCGAAACGCGTAGGGAATAACAAATATACCCTGTTTTAATTTATGGCCAC
The DNA here is from genome assembly GCF_040869045.1 of Eurosta solidaginis. Taxonomy (NCBI): domain Eukaryota; kingdom Metazoa; phylum Arthropoda; class Insecta; order Diptera; family Tephritidae; genus Eurosta; species Eurosta solidaginis. The sequence goes on along the minus strand of NW_027137091.1, from coordinate 143,011 downwards.
AAATGCTCATTTTAGCGAAGCATGGTAGTGATTTACCAATTTGTTTCGCTTCTAAAGCATTTAATAAAGCAGAGCAGAAAAAACCAATTATAGAATTGGAGCTCTTAGCTATCTATTTCGCAATAAAGCAATTTCGACCATATGTTTATGGCACAAATTTCATTGTAAAGTCAGACCATAGACCTCTAGTATACCTATTCAACATGAAGTACCCCTCTTCAAAACTTTTGAGAATTAGGATAGAATTAGCAGAATATAACTTTACTATAGTTTATATATATTATTATATTCTCGGCCACCTTGGTGTGATGGTAGCGTGATCCGCCTACCACACCGTATGCTCTGGGTTCGCACCCCGGGAAAAACAACATCAAAATTTTACAAAATAAGGTTTTTAAATTAGAAGAAAATTTTTCTAAGCGGGGTCGCCCCTCGGCAATGTTTGGCATGCGCTCCGGGTGTATTTCTGCCATGAAAAGCTCTCAGTGCAAACTCATCTGCCTTGCAGATGCCGTTCGGAGTCGGCATAAAACATGTAGGTCCCGTCCGGCCAATTTGTAGGGAAAATCAAGAGGAGCACGACGCAAATTGGAAGAGAAGCTCGGCCTTAGATATCTACGGAGGTTATCGCGCCTTACATTTATTTTATTTATTTATAGTTTATATAAAGGGTAAATCAAACGTTGGCGCTGATGCACTATAGCGCATTGCAATGGATGAGATTAAAGAAGCTAACAAACAAAACGGCAATAACTTTTCTAGGAAAACAGACAAAAACGATGAAAAACGACTAACTTTAAATGTCTACGATAAATTTTCATTTAATTTTTCGAAAAAAGTTCCACGAATAAGATCTGCAATTACGTACGATAAAAAAAATAAAACAACAAGTTTAAGAATTTTTGGGCATATACATAAGAGACTCGAGTTACTTAGTTAGAAATAATGACTTTAGAGAAATTACTTTCGAGGCTTGAATCAGAAGCCGGCAAACGCAAAATTGAGCAGATTGAATGGCCTGGAAACGATATTTTGTTCGATCATTATACTATTACAAATTTCAAAAATATTGGAAATAAAATTTTAAAATCATTAGAAATTATCTTAACAGATCCAGTGGAGACAGTAACAGATGAGAAACAAAATTAAAGCTAATGAAAATTTACCGTAATGATCCCATTTCTGGTGGACATTGCGGAATGAAGAGACTTTACGCAAAACTACGAACAAAATTTTATTGGAAAGTTATGACTCGTGATATATGGAAATATGTTAAAAGTTGTAAATATTTTCTTTTAAACAAGGTTAAACCTAAAACAAAAGAGAAACTTGTTTTAACACCAACTCCTTGTATACCATTCGATATACTAGTAATCGAACAAATAGGATCTCTACCTGAGTCAAATATGGTAACAAGTTCGCACTTACCATTATTTGCGACATGACTAAATACCTGGTAACAGTCGCTGTGCCAGATAAATCGGCAAAAACAATCGCTTCAGCAATTTTTGAAGGTCATTTTAACATACGGCACATGAATGCTATAAAATCAGATTTAGGTACAGAATTTAAAAATCAATTATTCGAAGAATTAACTGAACTTCTAAATATTAAACATAATTTTTCAACTGCATACCATCAAGAGTTTTTAATGAATACTTACGTGCATATTTGAAAGATACTTTTTCTGATTTCGATGTTTATTTAAAATACTTTACTTTCCTACACAGAACTCGTTTGCTACATTATCATTTAACATTTAAACAGAACGAAGCTTGATTTGCTTAAATTTATACATTTCGGTTTATTTTTCCAAAATATTTCATTAAGGTAATTTTATAATTTCGAGTACATCAAAAGGTAAATATTTATGATATGGACAATCAACAATAATTTTTAAATGTTTTAGGTTATTTTAACATTAAATTTTAAATTGAAGAAAATAAAAAGAGTTTTGATTTTTTTTCTAATGCTTTAATTAGGTCTTACTTTGCATCATTAAAAATCCCGAATAAAAGTTAAATAAATTTTGGTACTAATTTTAATGCACGAATATGGCAACACCACTTTTATCATAGTTAGAAACCTCACCGAAAGCGAAATGAATATTTTAATATCCAGTCGCTCACCAACAAAAAATTGGGAGAAATAACAAAAAAATACAAACTCACCGCTTACGCTCCAACGTTGAAAGATCTTTCAGCAGAGGACCTGGAACTAAAATGATGACTGAAATCGAAATACATGGTTATTGTTGTTGTTTTCGATTAAAAAAATTTCGTCATTAACACTTATTTATTTCCCTTTCCTTTCGCAGGTTGAAAATGTTATATGTTACTCAACATTGAAGTGAGATTTTAACAGACACATGCAATTTATATAGCATCCGAAAAATCGCATGCGATAAATTTTGCAATTTGAACTCTATCGCATTTATAATAATGCAAAGCTTCTAAACTTCCACACTAATTAAAAGGAAAACCACTAATTTTTAAACTGCTATTTTACGGCTTTTTAGCAAGGCTTCAAAAATTATTTTAATTCTTTCTCTATTAGAGCAAAACAAAAACACTAAAATATGTATATGCAGGTATGCGTATACTAATTTACAAGTTAGGTATACATATTTTATGTAGGTATACATCTACTATTTCTGCTTCTTCTTCTTCAAGCTAGAAAGGCTATAGGCACTCACTCTGTATGTACATATACATGAATATGATTAAATATATGTACACGTTTTATGATATTTTTAACATTTTCTTCTTTATATAAATTTTTAAGAAGACTTTATTTTATGCAAATTTCTCAATTTTATCAGAAACAAAGGAATTTCAGAAAACTGAAGTAAATTTTAGATAACTTGTATCTTAGAAAAATTTAAGAAAAAGTCCAAAAACTATATGAAATTCTGACATTTAACTTCACAGTCTTATGCACAACAAAAAAAATTCCGGCATCCAAATGCTTGACGGTAGGTATAAAACGCTGCCAAAGCTCGTCCTCTGAAGTGATGATAGTGATGATGATTGCATCCTGGTTTCGGGAAACTTTTCCCATTAGAGATGTAAAATGGTTTCGTAGGTTTATTTTATTTAATATGCGCGTTCATTAAATTTTTGAATCGCGATTATCGCATACATTTTCAGCGAATTCAAACGACATTAAATTTTTAATCAAATATGGAACACGTGAGTCGCACTTTGGACTCTATAACTTTTCGAAACGTTAGAAAAATGATGTTCACTGTCTGCTTGTCCAAAACCAAAGAGAGCGAACTACCGCAATGATAGCCTCAGCTAAGCCGCTATTTGCGGAAATTTTCCAATGTCTTAATTCTTATGCTTAATCATCGCGAGTGGCGTGATTTTCATGGAAATTTAAAAACACGTAAAGATAAATGTCAGGGTAAGCAATAGTATTGTGCAAACAATAATATTGGATACATAAAATAAAAATGTTCTCACCTAGCCGAGAATAAAACCAGAAGTTCGAACTTTTCGATATAAATGAAATCCAAATTCGGTACTTCTTATTAGAATTTCGTAATAATTAGACACATTAATTTTATATATATTATCATATATGTATAAGTGAACAATTATTAATATGGTAGAATAACCTATTTATAGTAAATATATATAAGTAATATAGTAATAATTTGTAAAAATATGAAAGGAAAGGGCTCTTGAGCGGCCACTGTAGGCGGTAAGTACATTGTCAGGCGTTCTTTAAACTTAAGGAATAATTATTTAATTCAAGAATTTAGGATATAAGTAACATTTTAAAATAGTTTAAATAGTTTAGCAAATTCAATATTTCATTGTTAGTGCGAACGTTCCGGCGGCTTTGAATATATTCGATCGACTGACTGTCGGTTACTGTTCAATTGTTCGCGTTGGTTTAATGTTAGTGTTGCATTTGTGGCAGAGTTGCCATTAGCAGCTTACATTCGGCCTCTCCTGACACATAGGAGCGCCCCCGCTCCTGCCCTGAGGTATTTTGATTGACCTCGTCTTCATACGTTTCATTATCATCGTAGGATGGTAACTCACACCACAGTTTTATTTTATCCTATGAGTATACTGACGAATAATGTCGCTGTGTTCGACGAGAACCTGGCAAGTCCTCAACTACATACCTTCTGTCATTACCAAGAGACCGCGTGATTATGAACGGACCCTTGTAATGAGGCTCTAATTTTCGTGAATATCCTGTACTAGGTGACTCATTTTCGACGAGCACCAAGTCATCGACGTGATATACTGTTGATTTTCTATGTTGTCGGTCAAATCGTATTTTTGCTTGCTTCCTCATCTTGCTAATTTTAGCTGCTGCATTATTTCGTATTTCTTCTAAATCAATTTCGTTAAGTTCATGATTATCGTCGTGTAAAGTTAATAATATTTTGTTTCGCGAGAAACCTAGCAAAAGTTCTTGAGGTGTTTTCGTTGTCGTTTTATTCTTCATTGAATTTATTACCCATTGGATTTCGCGCAGCTTCTCATCCCAGCGTTTATCATTGGCTGTGTTTGGCAATAGCATTGACAAAATTGTCCTGTTTGTACGTTCAGCGTGTCCGTTTGCCCTCGGAGTACGCACAGCGTTTTTTTCATGTTTGATTCCGTTTTCATTACAATATTTCGCGAACTCTTTGGATGTGAATGCGGTACCTCTGTCCGTAACGATTCGTTCAGGCATACCTACATAACTACTGACCTCGTTTAATATGTCTATCACCGGCTTGGTCCTTGTACTCTTGACTGCTCGTATAATTGTAAATTTTGTAAACGCGTCGAAAAGGATAAGTATATGCTCGTTTCTCTGACTACTTTTTGTGAAAGGACCTAAATGGTCTAAGTGTACTGTCTTAAACGGGATTGGGTCGATATCGTCAAAATGATATTCACCTTCTTTCCTCCCCCCTCTATCTTTATTGTATGCGCATTCTACCCACGACTTAATATACGATTTTACATAGTTCCGCATTCTCGGGAACCATAAATAACTTATCAATCGCTGTATCGTTTTCTCGACGCCTAAATGTCCAGCATTATCGTGGCAATCTTGTAAAACCTTCCATCGCAGTGCCTTTGGTACAACTCATAATTTTGCACCTTTGCGTTTTTTTAATAATCGACCATTCTCAACTATGTACTCATCTATCATATTAGTGTTTTTCATTTTCAATTGTTCGACTATATTCTTTATATCAGCATCCTGTAGATGCATACTGAATAACCAGTCCGTTTCATCTACTCCTGTTTTCAACACACACAAGGAAGCTTCATCCACCTCATGCGATACTTCTACGGGTGCTCTGCTGAGAGCACGTGTTCCATACGCTTACCAGAGCGATGTTCTATCTTTACATCATATTCTTGGACCTTCAACCACCAGCGCGCTATGCGCGGGATAACCTCTTTCTTTGACATATCCGTTTTAATTGCGTTACAGTCGGTTATCACGGTAACTTCTTTGCCGTGAACATAGTATTTAAATCGTTCAAGTGTTTCTACCACAGCAAGAGTCTCTAACTCATAACTATGAAACTTCTTCTCATTTTCGCTCGTTGATCTACTGAAATAAACTACCGGCTCCAGCCGTCGGCTTCTTCTTGCAATCATACTCCAGCTAACCCAATGGAACTCGTATCGGTATGAATTTCATGCTAGCTTCGATTCTGTATGACGTCATCACTGGCTTAGATGCTAATGCCATCTTTAGCTCTGCAAACGTGCGTTGTTGTTCTTCAGACCATTGAAACTTTTGATCTTTACGTAGTAAACGTCTTAGCGGTTCAGACTTTATCGAATAATGGGGTACTAATTTTCTAAAGTACCCACTCAAACCAAGAAACTGTCTTACTTCAGTTACGTTTTTCGGAGTCAGAAAATTTGTAATAGCTAGCGTTTTTGCCGTACCTGGACTAATTCCAGTTGGTGTTAAAGAATGTCCCAAAAATTCTATCGTTTCTTTTGCAAACTCACACTTCTTCAAATTCAAAGTCAAATTAAATTCTCGTATTACATCAAATACTCGTCCCAATTTTGTTAACATTTCTTCAATGGTAGAACCTCCTACCATATTGTCGTCCATATAATTAATCATATCGCCGTTCTGTGTTCGTTCTTTTACCTTTGCCATTAAGCGTTGGAAAACCACGGGAGCATTCGTAAGCCCGAAAGGCATTCGTTTAAATTGATACAACCCCTCTGTTGTAACAAACGCAGTAAACTTGCGACTATCTGGATCTATTGGTATTTGGTAATATCCACTATTCATATCAAGTATTGTAAAATATTGAGAACGTTTAGCTTCCTGAAGCTGTTCCTCAATATGCGGCATTGGATAAACTTCTTTTCGTGTATGCTGATTCACCCTCCTGTAGTCGACACACAATCTCGACTCACCGTTTTTCTTTTTCACGAGTACAATGGGACTCGCATATTCAGACTCTGACGATTCTATTATATCGCTATCTAGCAGTTCAGCAATCATTTGTTGCACGATGATTTTCTTAGGTTCTGGGATACGGTATGGATTTTGTGCAATGGGTGCTGCGATATGTTTGTTTAACTTTGCAATTATGTTGGATTGCTGTGTCAAGAAGTGCACCAATCAAAAGAAAATTTCCCGTGGTGATACTTATGTTTATTGTTGGCTCTGTGATAATATGGCTCATGTTATCTGTGCCGGTTTCTCTCACATAGGTGGTCGGGTGGTTGACCTAATATCCAGCAAAATTGGACTGAACTGGGCATGTCATGATTGTCGTTCCGTAGAAAATGACATGCGAGCTTTTATGAGGCAAACTCAGAAAGAGTTCAACAACATTTTTATTGGGTTTCGTGACCTTAACGAAAGATTCAAAACGATGGAGGCTCACTTTAAAAAATTGAAAGTGATATCTGAATCCCCAAAACGAAAGAAATGTATGCCCAACAATGACTTCAATTTGTCTTCGAGTCAGGAACAAAGCTGTCCTCCTACGAATGTCCCTTCAACCGCGTTGACTAATACGAACAGGCTAACCAAAGACGTTATGAACAATGCAGCTCAGGAATCTCCACAAGAATCTCCACAAGGTTGTGTCGAGACTTCCAGTGAGACGATCTCTGGCAAATTAAACGATGCACGAACTAATAGTGGTACCTTTGCGGCTGTTTGTTCTACGTCACCAATGTTGATTTCGCTGGACTCCCCAATTCATCCTAAACCTCCACCGGTATCTTTAGCTCCAACAATAACAGTTACCGATACTGGGGTTGTTGATAGCGATACAAGTGTACCTGAAAAAAATAGTACGGGCTCGATAACCAACGATATAACGGCCGCACCTTCCCAGCTCTCTGGTGCGCTATCCGCTACTCCTTTGCAGGTGACTGCCGTGCCACCTCGTAGCGCTGTATTTGTGTTCCGATTACACGCCTCGCTTACCGAAAATGACATTGCTCATTACGTTTGCTCTAAACTTGGTGTTGCACCCACTAGTAACATCAATGTGTATAAATTTAACTTTAAATATGAGAGAGACATCTCCTCATTTAAAATATCCCTTTCAGATGAATATTTCGATAAGGTACTTGATTCCTCTTTTTGGCCCAAGCATACTGTGGTTCACTTGTTCACGAGAAAGGCGAGGGCCGAACCTGTTTTATTACAGCCAAAAAACGGTATGACGAACACAGTAATAACAACACAACGGTAATTGCTGATCTGTCCCGTCTTCTCATTAATTATCAAAATGTTCGTGGTTTACGATCAAAACTTGTTCCATTCTTCCTTAATTCTTTCAACTTTTCTGCAAAAGTTGTAGCTTTTACGGAGACCTGGCTAAAGCCTGATAATTACAATTCTGAGGTTTTTTCAAATAAATATGCTGTTTATCGGCGTGATCGCATCTCTAGAGCGGGAGGTGTCCTTATTGCTGTTGAATCTAACCTATCGTCCGAGTTGATTTCGCTGGACAATATCTCTCATATCGAATTCATAGCAGTTAGGCTTTCATTCGGTAGCTATAGCGTAATTGTTTGCTGTTCGCATATACCACCTCGTTCGGATATGGATCTTTATGCTAGTCATAGCTCGGCCATCTGTGATTTGCATTCGCAGTTGGGAGATAACGATCGACTTGTTGTTGTTGGTGACTTTAACTTACCAACAGTTAGTTGGGTTAATATAAGTGATTCAAACTTTTTAACTTCCACTGCTCAACATGAGTTTCTCAATTGCTTGTTAGACTCATCTCTTTTACAGATTAACAATGTTCCAAATAGTGGAAATAAAATGCTGGATTTAGTATTTGTGGATGGCTCGGTGGGTACTGCCCTTACGCAAATACCACCTTTATCCCTTCCAGAAGACCCTCTTTACCCTACGCTAGAGATATCACTTGATATCAGCCTACCCCGTAGGATTCAACTGCAGTCTCGTCCCCGATCTAGATGCTTCTACAAAACGAATTTCATTATGCTCAATGATCTGTTGGCTTCCCATGATTGGTCGGATCTCTATGCTTGCACTGATGTCGATTCGGCTATCTCTATATTTTACAGTACGCTTGATAGCTTCTTTGATACCTGCATTCCTACTCGCTATACCCTATGTTCGAATAAGCCCCCTTGGTTTTCAAGGCAACTTATCAGACTTAATAACATCAAATCTAGGCTTTATAAGAGGTTCAAGAAATCTGGAGCATCTGCAGACCTCTCTAAATATCTAATAGCTCGTTCTAAATTTCATCGTCTTAATCAGCTTTGTTATAAAAATTACTTGAGTTGTTGTAAAGCCCAATTTTTTAGAAATCCAAAAAAGTTTTACAGTTTCGTAAATTCAAAGCGGAAAACTTCAGGGTATCCTTCCTCATCAACCTTTGGAGGTAAAAAAGCTTGCACTGATGACGAAGTTGCTGAACTATTTTCTGAGTTCTTTAAGTCCACGTATTCATCCAGTGGTTTTCATTCTGGTCAATATCCCTATCGCTTAGATAACTCGAATTACATTAGGAATCCTGCTATTGATGGTAATATTGTTCTTCAGAGTCTTCAATCTTTGAACCCACCTTTTCTCCGGGACCGGACGGTGTTCCTAGTTGCGTGCTTAGGTACTGCGCCGAAAACATGTATGAGCCTATTTTAAAATTATTTGAGCTATCTCTGGGATCTGCGTCATTCCCGGCACTTTGGAAACAGTCTTTTATTATACCCCTGCATAAAAAAGGTAGTAGGTCAAAAGTTGAAAACTACAGGGGTATTGCTAAACTTTCAGTCATTCCCAAAGTCTGTGAACAGATTGTTACCAGCCAACTCCAATATCAGTGTTCTAGTCTTTTGTCTCCATGCCAACACGGTTTTATTAGTCAAAGGTCAACCACTACAAATTTGCTTGTATTCACCTCTATAGTTATGGAAGGATTTTTAGCGAACAAGCAAACGGATGTCATCTACACGAACTTCAGCAAAGCATTTGATACCGTCAACCGCGAGTTGCTTATTCCTAAGCTTGATTTACTGGGCTTTCCTTTTCACCTATTAATGTGGCTGAAAAGCTATCTTTCTAACCGGACCCAAAAAGTCCTGTTCAAGTGCAATCTGTCGGAATCGTTCGGAGTTTCCTCCGTCGTACCCCAGGGAAGTCATCTAGGCCCTTTGCTCTTTGCCCTCTTCATTAATGACTTGCCACAGACAATATTATATTCCCATACTATAATGTATGCGGATGATGTAAAACTTTGCTACACTTACTGTCCTACCGATTTGAGTTCCTTGGATCTTCTTCAGGCCGACTTGGACTCGTTCCAATGTTGGTGCACAACAAATTTATTAGCTTTAAATTGCTCTAAATGTAAGCATATGACATTTCACCGAGTGAAGCCAGCATTGAAATCTTATGTAATAGATGGTACGCCTTTGGAGCGTATATCTATTGCAAATGATCTAGGTGTCCTTTTTGATCCGAAATTGAATTTTAACATGCATATTTCATCTATAGCCAACAAAGCGTTGGGTTTACTTGGATTTGTTAAAAGATGGGCTAAAGAGTTCGATGATCCGTACCTCACTAAGGTTCTTTACACATCGCTGGTTCGTCCAATACTCGAGTATTGCTCATGCGTTTGGTCCCCTGTTTCTCAAAAGCATATAAAGCGTCTTGAGTCAGTTCAAAAGCAATTTTTGATATTTGCATTGCGCGGCCTTAATTGGGACTCAAGCCTCCACCTACCTCCATACAGAAGTATACTTCTTCTTATTAACTTACCCACTCTGGAAAATCGGAGAATATTACTGGGGGTATTGTTCATCCATAAGCTCATTATTGGAGAAATTGATTCCGCGGACCTCCTCAGCCGCTTGTTTTTTGCGGTTCCCCCTAGAGTATCCAGACACTACGTTCCTTTCTATTTACCCCTTTGTCGACGAAACTTTGCTAAAAATAATCCTCTTCTTATCTGGTGCGCGCACTACAATGACTTGTATAGCTGCATCAGTCTTGAATGTACTTTTGCCACTATACGTAATGCAATACTTGCCTATCTAATTCAAGAGATGCAAGCTAATTTAATTTGCCGGCATTTTATTCCTTCGATAATAAACAGGAACTATCTCGCTTAAGGATGGAGGAACATTTATCAACATGTATCATTAAGAAGGAACAAGACAGTACTGTGTTGATTGGAATCTGGTGCATTCCAACAACGTAAAAAACATGCTTTTTCATGAGTCACTGACCGGAATCGTATGCATTCCGGCAGTATAATCTTATGGGTCAGGCATCGAGCTGATTGGAATCCGGTGCATTCCAACAACACAGGTCATGTTACTTTTTTATGCCTTGTGATGGCGTATCCTCATTACACTACTCTTAGCACTGCCGTATTCCCATGACATGCTGATTGGAATCTTGTTGCATTCCAACAGGGAGATTGGAATCCACTGCATTCCGAAATCATGCTGAGCGGAATCTGATGCATTCCGCCAGTATAAGATTTCGGCATAAGATCTTATTTCTGCTCATATTTCTTATTATTATTATATTCTGAAATTAAATAGTAATGTTCATTAATCTTTCTTTGTTTGTAATATAACATTGTTGAAAGCTCGATATATCTTAAATTTTATCTTTTGAGTTGTATATTTATATATCTTTTATATTATGCAGTCGACCATAGTTTGTCGTCGACTTTAAATAATAAATAAATAAAATATCTAACTCAATTTTCATGGATAATGTACTGGTCTTACCTATTTCGCTTATGTGATTTGCAAATATATCGTTATACTCATTCAGCATTTCTATTAATTTCTTCATCTTCGTACTTTCAAGTTCTCCGCATTTTATATCGTTTTCGGTTATTGTCTTACGTTCAGCTATCAACGTTTCCCGATTTTTCGCGACGGTCGCGTATTCGAATTTTAATTGTCCGTTATTAATTTTCGCGAGGATATTTCCACTAAATATCTCTTGACCTAATAGTACATCTGACGTTAACAAGTCGTCATCAACTATATATAACACTACGTTTAGTTTAATACTGTCTATCTGTATTTCAGGTTTTATCAATTCTTTTGGATATCGCGCGCCACCGCAAATACCTTTTATTTTCAATGAACAATGCTCTCTTTCAATTTTTAACTTGTTGGCACACGATTCCCGAATCATGCTACACTCACTTCCCGTATCAACAAACGCTTTTATTTGTTGTTTCTCAATGTATATTGTTTTCATACAAAACCGATCATTGCACTCGACTTTTCGTGTTATGGCACTCTTCTTACCACAATTCACAGGTTCACCTTTCGGATGAACTTTGTGACAATCGACACATCGTGCTTTGCGTTGTGGTTTAGGACACTTAGTCGATATGTGACCTTCTTCACCACAGTTATAACACTTTATTTTACTTTTATTTTCCGTGGCAGGATTATTAATAGTGTTACTCGCGCTTTTCGTTTTGTTTTGTTCAATTCTTAAAATCGGTGTACTGTTTTGATTTTTACTATACTCGTCAAGCGTTTCACGTAAATGTCTCATCGATTGGAATCGTAACGGAGCAATTGCTGTTTGTATTTCACGGTTTCTTAACCCGTTTCGCGTATATCTTATAATAGCATCTTCACTCAAATTATAGCGTTGACCGATAGCGTTCATACGGAAACAATAATCCACGATTTTCTCATCTGATTTACGTACCGAACTGTTCATCTTATAATGTACCTCTGCCTCGTTTGGCTTTGTACCGAATTCTTCAATTAATCGTTCCGCGAAAATTTTCCAATTCGAATAGCACTGTGGTGATGCATCTAACCATAGTTTTGCAACACCATGCAGCCGACTAAATACTGCTAACATTAAACTTTTTTCATTCCATTGATAAGCACTACGCGCTTGGTTAACACGTTCAACAAATTTGTCTACCGGCAAGGAAAGTTCATTTGTCGGATCGAATGTAGGTAACGTTTCGGCTATTTCTTTTACCGAACACCTTGTGCTTGGAAAATCTATCATTGATACCGGAGTAGCTATATTTCGCGTTTCTGTACTTGCGTTTGATTGTTCATTACTCACGTTATTTGTTTGTTGTAATATTTGTTTATTACTTAAATTATTCGTTTGTTGTTCTCTATCGTTTCGTTGTTGCAACAAGGTAGTAATGCTTTGCATCATTTCCCGCAACTCATCAATTTGTTGTTGCATTGCACTATTATCAACAACATCTATTTCATCACTTTTTTCTACCTCGCACAAACGTTGAATTAATTCTGCTTTAGTACCCGTCGTCAGTTTATCTCGTTCGCGTAGCAGCGTTTTAAGCTGTTCAACTCTTAAGTTAGCTATTTTCTGCATTGCGTTTCTTTGTTTACGTCTCGTATTCTAATTAGATAATTATATGTACTCGTTTTTTGCGTTCCAACTATTCTTATTAGAACTTGTTATTGTTTACGTTTTGCGATTTGTTTTGATCGTTTCGATTGTGACGTCTCGTTGTCATGCACTCGCACGGTTTGTTTTATTCGTACCTAGTCGTTACTTCTCTTTGTTTACATTATTTTCTTTTCAACAAACTCTCGCTGATTTTTCAACTTCACCACTGATGTTGTTATGTCGAACACATTCGTTAAGCTTTTCTTCTTTTTCTGGAATTTCACTCTCGTTGTTATTCGTTCAACTTAGGTCTTCGTAATTTGTTTCTTTATATGCGTTTCGTTTTTTTGTAATCGTTGTTAATACACGTTCAACTCCGATTTACGTTTACTATTGTTATCTCGTTTATGCAACCGTCGTTATTATACGTTCAACTTCGGTGCGCGTCCAGATTGTTATCTCGTTTTTCCAACCGTCGTTATTATACGTTCAACTTCGGTTCTCAATATATATGTATTCAACTCAACATTTGTATTGATGCTACTATGCACATATGTATATTCATACATAAGTACGTCTAACGCTCGTTGAAAATTCAAATTTTGCTTTATATAATGCGCGCACTGATGATACTGACAACTCGTCAACAAACAATTTTGTGTGGCAAATATATACACCGTTCTAGAATTTTCTCTTATTTACTCGAATGCATTTGTAAATATGTACGTATGTATGTATGCACGTATCCACGTTAAGGGTTGATTTTCTCGTACAATCACGATCTTATCCACATATGTATATTTGTATATATGATTTTTAATCATGTTACTACACGAATCGAATTTTTCTTTTATTTTATATGTATCTAACCGTTGGTACATATAAATATTTTCTCAAGTAACTACCAGTTTCAGCACTTTTTCCGTATATTCGCGCGATTCACGAATGTATTTAACGCGTGCATGTTACTACATGATCTCGACAATACTCGCGTTACACGTATTTTTATATATTAAACATTTATATGTATTATTTCTTGCACTTTTCCATATAGGATTTTTCCCGGATTCACAATCCCCTTCTGACCTGAAAGGAAAGGGCTCTTGAGCGGCCACTGTAGGCGGTAAATAAATTGCCAGGCGTTCTTTAAACTTAAAGAATAATTATTTAATTCAAGAATTTCGGATATAAGTAACATTTTAAAATAGTTTAAATAGTTTAGCAAATTCAATATTTCATTGTGAGGCGAACGTGCCGGCGGCTTTGAATATATTCGATCGACTGACTGTCGGTTACTGTTCAATTGTTCGCGTTGGTTTTATGTTAGTGTGTCATTTATGGCAGAGTTGCCATTAGCATCTTACAAATAGCATAGCAATAGTAGATAGAAAAATGTGTAGATAAAGGTATACTAAACGTCCAAAAAAATGTATTAATAGCAAGTTTGTGTGGCTTAGGTTTTGTAGAAATAAATTAGCAATGAAACTAAACTGTTCCTTATGAGCTAGGAATGATTATTTGACTACAAGCGCCACTACATCCCCCCCCCCCCCCCCCAAATCAGGCATCCTATCTATTGCCGTAAATCTTTTGCGTGGTAAGTGGCAAGCAAACGACCCTGTGAATCTTCTAGCTGGTAATAAGATTTGCTTAGTTTCTTACGTATCCGTGCTTTAACGAATGAAGGTGCTAATTTGGCATTATAGCCGTTTTCAAAATTGCTTTGTTTGAAATTTCTTCTATAGATTTCCTGACCAACCTCATACGTTACGACCCGTGAACGTAAGTTATAAGACTTTTCGTTTCGGTTAAATTTTTTTTTCATACATTCAGCCGCCTTCTTTCTTATAATGTCAATTTGTCAATTGTGTCTTGTTGGTTAAAATTTACACTGCGATCTTCCAGCATACTCAAATGGCGTAGCAAACTATATGTAGAACCGTTTGTTATCATATGCTGACCAAAAGTCATGAAGTAAGGAGAAGTACCAATTGCAGAATGTACTGCGGAACGCAAGGCACAACAAATGCTACTAAGATACTGGTCCCAGTTTTTCTGATCGGTTTCAATTTATGACTTAATAGCTGAAATTACGGAACGGTTTACTCGCTCCGAAGCGTTGGCTTGTGGCGAGTGACTGCTGTATATGCGTGATTTACACCATACTTTTGAAGCAAAGAATTAAAAACATGGGACTTTAATTGTGTCCCATTGTCTGACACAATCGACTCTGGCACACCGAAAGCATGGAATATCACTTCTTCCAAGTATTTACAAACAACGTCGGCAGAAAACTTCTTAACCGGCTTCAAGAAAACGTATTTGGAAAAATTATCTAAAACCACGAAGATTCCAACATTTCCTGACCGAGAACGCGGATAGGGACCTAAAAAATTGACATACAATTTTTGAAAAATTCGTTGCGAATCGGCAGTTTTTCCCATTGGCGGTCTAAGTATATAATTTGGCTGTTTCGTACACTTGCAGGTTTCACACGCGTTTATGTACGCCTTAACGTCGTTAACAAGACCAGGCCAATAATAATATCGCCGAGTTTTCTCTATAGTTTTATTAATACCACAATGAGAAGATAAATGGGCATCATGCGCTTGATACAAAATATCAGGAATCAACCCTTTAAGTATCCAAAGTTTCCATACCATATCGTCGCGCAGTTGCTCTCCGGTTGAGTGTTCAGTCCGTCTATACACAAAGCCGTCAATTACTTTCAAATCAGGTAATTTTTCAATGTTTTTGAGTATCTTTTCTCTAAGCTCGATATAGTCGTCCGCTTTAAATTGGGATGTATTCAAATCAACAAACATACCAGCCTCCAGAGATGAAAGATCCTCAGTATTAACCCTGGATAGGGCATCCGGTACAACATTTTGGCTATCACGTCGGTGCTCAATGCTAAAAGAAAACCCTTGGAGCTTGAGAGCCCAACGCGCTAGTCGCGTACTCAAATCCGCTTGAGACAATAGCCATTTTAAAGATGCATGGTCTGTTATAATAGTAAATGTATGACCTTCAATATAAGGACGAAACTTTTTCACACTGAGCATTGCTGTCAGACATTCCTGCTCTGTTACTGAATATTTTCTTTGAGCGTTATTCAACTCCTTGGACATGAACGCAACAGGGTATTCTTCACCTTCCTCGTTTTTTTGGACAAACACGCTTCCTACTCCTGTTAAGCTAGCGTCACAATGAATATAAAAAGGTTTATTGAAATCAGGACTATGCAGAACGGGAGCTGTACTCAGTATGGATTTCAACTCTTCAAAAGACTTCTGAGCCTCAACGGACCAAGTAAATTTTCTATTGCTCTTTAGCAAATCGGTAAGCGGAGATGTGATCGCTGCGTAATTTTTAATGAATTTACGATACCACCCAGACATACCCAAGAATCGTCTAACTTGCTTAACAGATCTTGGAGTCGGAAAATCTGTGATGGCAGCTAATTTTTCGGGATCTGTTCTTATAATCCCTTTCCCCACAATGTGACCTAGATATCGCACTTCACCTTTATATGCCGAGCAACTATATGAAGCACTTCCATATATTTTTCAAAACTTTCCGAGACAATTAGGAGGTCATCCAGGTATACGAATACCTCGCTGGGTAGATGGCATGGTATAACCTTGTCCATCAAACGGGACATTGTTTGAGGAGCATTGCAGAGGCCGAACGGCATTACTTTATAGTGATATACCTGGCACTGTAAAGGCCGTTTTATCCCTAGACTTCGGATCCAAAGGGATCTGCCAAAAGGCATCTTTTAAATATAGGCTCGTTATAAACTCAGCCTTAGGTAACCTGCTTAAAATACCCTCAATATTTGACAACGGATACGCGTCCTTTACTGTGACGCTATTGACCTTCCTAAAATCCAGACACAATCGAACTTTACCAGGCTTACGTACCAGTACAATCGGTGAAGACCAAGCGCTATCAGATTCTTCTATTATGTCCAGTTCAATCATCCTGTCCAACTCAGCATAAATTAGCTTTTCTATCGCTGGTGAGATTGGAAAGTGCCGCTGTTTAATTGGTCTAGCATCACCAACGTCTATGACATGTGATATCACATGCGTTTTTCCAAGACCAATTTTAGCGAAAGAAGGAAATGATTGAATTACTTTTTCTATATCATGTTTTTGATTTTCTGTTAAAGTATGTTTTGACAATAGCTCTTCGTCAGAAGCCTGATTTATTTCACTTAAATGGATAGGTAAAAGATCAAATAATTTCCAAAAATCTATTCCCAAGTACAGATTTTGTGCTAAGGTGGGAATAACAAAAATATTTATTAATTTCGACACGCTTCGAAAAGTAATTTGGGTTTTATACACACTAGAACTTTTTGTGACTTTCCGTCAGCGGTTTTAACAAATGAGGTAAAAGTTTTAATAGGTATATCCTCTTCCAAAATTTGTGTTGCAAGTTTGTTTCCAACACAACTGACAGAAGCAACAGTATCTAGCAACCCGGAAACAGTTTTGCCGAATAACTGCACTTCCGCATATGGTCGAATGTCATTCGTTTTATCAAAAATTGAACTTAATAGTAGTTTCCTGTTATTGCGAACATTATTCCAAAAAGTGGCTATCCGATTACTGGACCTACTTTTTGATTTAAGGTCGATACTATTTTGATTAAAATCATGAAAGATTCGTTCACGTGCAAGGTCGTATTCCTTCACACGAACATGAAAAGGATTAGTTGGGTTAGGTAAATCAAGTATTTTGTTTGTGGTGGGTTTCGAGATATCAATAGGAATTATTCTGTGTTTGTTGCTTGATATTTCGGGCTTTTCAAACGTGTCTGTCTGCGTGCACTTTTCAGCGCACTCGGTTGGCCGTTTTTTGAAACATTGCAACGCGGATAATTGGGTTTATATACATCAGCGGTTCCGCATCCGTAGCAGAAAACCCTACGCTCGCTAACACAATCTTGATATCTGTGTCCATTCCTTTTGCAATTCCAGCAAACTAAGGTTACCTCCTCAATTTCGTCATATTCGCTTACATCTCCGTCGCTGGCAAAGTCAAAATTGGTTTGAACTTCAGAAACACGTTTGCGAATTGGTAACGATTTGCTATAGTTTTTCCGGGTTTTCATGTCTTGCAGGAAAAATTCACGTTTCCGACAAATATCACGCAAATGAGCAATGGAAAAACATCAATATTTAAAATTTTATACTGTATTTCAAGTAAGAGATTTCTCCTAATAATCTCTACAAGTGTATTTTCCGGAAGTGGTTGACTTAGCCGATGAGTCAGCTGGACTATCGAGTCGTAAAATGAATCAAAACTTTCATTTACTTTTTGCTTTCTATCACGTATTTTCTCTCTAAAATCTACATCTGTTCTGGTGTCCTTGTATTGACGTCTTAAGGCCTCACATAAACTAGGCCAGCGAATTTCCGATACAGATTTGTGATATCTCCAGAACCAGTCACTAGCTTTGTAGTCAAAAAGCAAACTTGCATGTCTGCAAACTATATCAATGCACCCGCCTAATGTCTGGTTAGTCAAGGCCTCAACACGATATATAAAATTTTCAATTGGCATACCATCAATCGCACCGGTGAAGCGCAACTTCCAATTGGCAATAATGTGACCAACCTTATCAGGCCTAGACGCTAATTCATTCAAACCCTGTCTTATGGCACTTCTGTTAGGAACATGGTTAAAAGCTGACGATCCGGGATTTGGCACGCCCGCGGAAGGAAGTCCAAGTAACTGCTCTAAGCTTTGTTGTTATACATTGGGTAAAGTATTAAAATTAGATAAGAGTGGTTGTTGTTGGTTTTGAATCGGTGGAAATTGAAGGCTTAAATATCTAAACCTTTCTTCCGTTTGTGTTTCAATTCTACTATCAATTGAATGGTCAAGACTTTGCAACATTTCTGCTTGCTACGCCCCTACTGCTGCTGTAACTATAGTCTGAACATTATCTACCTTCACAGGGGTGGTGGCAGATTGTTGCGCACTCTGTACAGGTTTAGTAACAGTCTGATTAGACTTAGACTCCTCTAGTGAACCTGTTTGGAGCCGAGTTTCGTAACGATGTGGAGTGTTGGATTTCGGAGTGGTAGGTTTGGGAGTTCTCGATTCTGACACTACCCGCGTATCACAAATTGGAAAGTTGGAGTTGTTCCTTAAATATTTTGTTAGACAAGTTTTGTGGAAAGCATGTTCACACCTAGTCTTAATCAAATTTGCTACTAGAGTTATTGCATATGCCACAACGCGATCCTGATGATTCTGACATGGTTAAGTCTTCGTTACTATGCTTTGGCGGCATGTTGCAACGTCTCAAGGAAAACGCCAAAAAGAAATTAAAAGGTATAAACTCTACTAAAGTTAAGAGTTATGTTTTCTCAAAGCAAAAAAAATTATAAATGCGCAAACCAAGTAGTACGAAAGATACATAAGATATACAGGATATATATGTAAACTCAATAAAAGATAGATATTCTTATTTGCCCAAAATAAGATACCAAAAAAAAATATAGATAAACTGCTGATTCGTCCTTAATTTGCCTGATAGAAGTAAGTAGTGGTAAACCCATCCATTCACCTATGCGATCAATCAAAAAAATTAAGCGAAAATCCATCCAACCCCAATGGTAATTCCGTCGGTTAGATTTCCAAAACTAAAATCTACTATTCCGAACATGTGAAAGATAGTGTGATTATATTCACTCTTTTGGTATGCATTGGTTAGATATTACATCAATATAATAATCTACATTTCCAAATGAATTCCAAAAATTGAAAAAAAACACATACAAAAATCAAATGAAAGTTATAATTTAATCTTTAAATTATTTCAAGTCTTATATGTCTGCTAGGGTCTGATATTGAAAATTTTCCAAAAATCGCTATTCCAATTAACACACAAATAAACCAAAAAAATAACTACCTAAATCACCAGTTCTGTTCTGGTTAACAGCTGAGCGAATGTCGAAGCTGTTACGATTCCAGCGAACATCACAACGTCATCTTGGTATAATTCGAAAAATGAATGATAGGAAAGTTTATAACCGAAAAGTGTGATAGATTCACTTCGGTAAGAGATAAAATAAAATCAAAACAAAACATATGTGGGATCTGTAAATCTCAGCCACACACGTTGGGCGCTAAAAATAATTTATTATCTGTAGCATGCAACGTTTTGTAGTAAGCACAGTTTACGCGAAAAGTAAGGAGCGGGTGCACGTCTTTAAATCCGGCTCTTGCTCGTCGGCTAACGGGGTGGAGTTCTTGCTCCTACCTTTCGCTGTCAGCTCACACTACAGCACAATTATTTTATTTAACGTGCCAAGAAAAAGAGATACCTAAAGGAAAGCGGATATCTAAAGTGGCTTATAAGTCTTGATGTTGTTGCAACAATCGCCCTCCCTACCATGATTTCCGTAGTCTCCAACTAACACAAAACTACCCTGGAAATCCCTAAAACTTACCACACTCGACTGATATCAGGCTAGGGAATCAAAAATAAAAAGTTTAAAGAGTCATGTTAACTGTTACAAAATTTATTAGATAAACCATAAGCTTAAACTTATTCATGAACCAAACCCTTCACCGAAACTGACTTTTCTTAATACGAAAATTATCCAACATGCTTTTGGAAATAGTCATAATAATTAATGTTATCTCAAAAAATTTAAATTTACAAATATTTAAGGGCGTGTTATAAAAATCAGAATTTTCCGTTTAAGAAAAGTATTTAACTAACCACTAGTCGTAATATTAAATATATTTCGTTGCTACATTATCATTTAATATTTAAACAGAACGAAGCTTGATTTGCTTAAATTTATACATTTCGGTTTATTTTTCAAAAGATTTCATTAAGGTAATTTTATAATTTCGAGTACATCAAAAGGTAAATATTTATGATATGGGCAATCAACAATAATTTTTAAATGTTTTAGTTTATTTTAACATTAAATTTTAAATTGAAGAAAATAAAAAGAGTTTTGATTTTTTTTCGAATACTTTAATTAGGTCTTACTTTGCATCATTAAAAATCCCGAATAAAAGTTAAATAAATTTTAGTAATGGCAACACCACTTTTATCATAGTTGGAAACCTCACCGAAAGAGAAATGAATATACAAGATTTTTGTTACCGATCAGTTTGTTTGGCATGCAGATTTTTTAATTTTTATAAGCTTTTCTGATCTAATTGTTGATAGTGCGAATAAAAGAGACTTATTCCACCTTATAACTCAACGTTTCGCCAAATTTCTTTGGCATCATCAGGAGTTGAGATATCTATATTTATTTAATATAAGAAAGCGAACATTACAATAAGTTTTTATTTTTTTACATCCATATGTATAGAGATATGTAAGGAGACGGTGAACATGATTACACATCAAACAAAAATTACACTTGACAATAATGTTAATTTTGCACTTACTTACATAAAAATGTGTTGCTTTAAATATTCAAATATGTTAAAACCATTAAACTATTAAAACTAAATCAAAAATCGATACCATCGTTTTTTATGGTAAACTTGTCACTATAAATGCTATAAACATAATAAATATGAAGCGGCAATATTGTCAGTGTCTTCTCTTCTGTTAATCGTATGTTCTCTTTTTTGAAGTATTCGAAGGCTCTCTACGGTGTATCTCGTTTTTTCTCTTTTCTCTTTGTCCAATATTCTTGTATTTGCAAAGTCAGCTGTGTGGTTGTTTGTTACCGCGTGTTGAGATAAAGCTGTGCTTTGTTTTTGTTTGCGTATGTCGGCTTCGTGTTCAGCTAATCGCGTACCTAGTGTTCTTTTTGTTGTGCCAATGTACACTTTGTTGCAGTTTTCGCTGTCGTTACCTTTGCACTGTATTTCATATACTACATTACTTTGTTGTTGGATATCTATAGGGCTTTTTGTTTTAGTGAAACACGTCGCTAGAGTGCAATTCGATTTGAATGCCAATGTTGTGTGGGATGTTCTCTTATTATTATGATCATGTGCAAGACTTTCTGTCAGCCTGGGAATGTATGTGACACTGAAGTATCGCTTTGTTTGGTTATCTATATTTGGGGTTTGTTTTGTTGTATTTTTTATGTCCATTAGTTTTTTGTCGATTAGATTGGTTATTAAGTAGTCAGGGTAGTTATTCTTTTTAAGCGTGTTTTTAATATTTCTTACATTGGTCTCATGAAACTGTTGATGGCTTATTGATAATACTTTATGTATAAAATTATTTGCTGTATTAATTTTATATTTAAAGGGCTGAGAAGAAAAATAGTTCATTAGGCGCCCAGAAGCCGTTGGTTTAGAGTACCAATCTAAAATCAAATTATTGTTGTTGTTGTGAATGCGGGTGTCCAAGAAAGGGATACTGCCATTTACTTCTTTCTCTATAGTAAATTTTAACTTGTTGTGGTATTTGTTGAGGGTATCTAAAATTATATTTGCGTCGTCCTTTTCAATAATCGCGAAGATGTCGTCTACGTATTTGACTAGAAATTTTATTTGTATGCCGTGTTGTTTTTGGAGTTCCATGAATGTGAAGTTGAGTACATCGTCCATGACTATGTCGGCAATAGTGGGGGAGAGGGGGTTGCCCATGGGCATGCCATAAGTTTGTGTATACATTTTGTCGTTGTGTGTGAAGTAATTGTTATCTTTGAGGCAGAAATCTAATATGCTTTGGAACTTGCTCTTTGATATAGTCGTGTTTTTTGCTATTTCTTCCCATTTCCGCATTATGATTTTTGACGCTAAATTTGTTGGTATGTTGTTGAACAAGGAGACAACATCGAACGACACTAACACATCTTTTTCACAAACATTTATATTGTATGAATTAAAAGAAAGACTAAACAATATAAATGTTTGTGAAAAATATGTGTTAGTGTCGTTCGATGTTGTCTCCTTGTTCACCAACATACCAACAAATTTAGCGTCAAAAATCATAATGCGGAAATGGGAAGAAATAGCAAAAAACACGACTATATCAAAGAGCAAGTTCCAAAGCATATTAGATTTCTGCCTCAAAGATAACAATTACTTCACACACAACGACAAAATGTATACACAAACTTATGGCATGCCCATGGGCAACCCCCTCTCCCCCACTATTGCCGACATAGTCATGGACGATGTACTCAACTTCACATTCATGGAACTCCAAAAACAACACGGCATACAAATAAAATTTCTAGTCAAATACGTAGACGACATCTTCGCGATTATTGAAAAGGACGACGCAAATATAATTTTAGATACACTCAACAAATACCACAACAAGTTAAAATTTACTATAGAGAAAGAAGTAAATGGCAGTATCCCTTTCTTGGACACCCGCATTCACAACAACAACAATAATTTGATTTTAGATTGGTACTCTAAACCAACGGCTTCTGGGCGCCTAATGAACTATTTTTCTTCTCAGCCCTTTAAATATAAAATTAATACAGCAAATAATTTTATACATAAATTATTATCAATAAGCCATCAACAGTTTCATGAGACCAATGTAAGAAATATTAAAAACACGCTTAAAAAGAATAACTACCCTGACTACTTAATAACCAATCTAATCGACAAAAAACTAACGGACATAAAAAACACAACAAAACAAACCCCAAATATAGATAACCAAACAAAGCGATACTTCAGTGTCACATACATTCCCAGGCTGACAGAAAGTCTTGCACATGATCATAATAATAAGAGAACATCCCACACAACATTGACATTCAAATCGAATTGCACTCTAGCGACGTGTTTCACTAAAACAAAAAGCCCTATAGATATCCAACAACAAAGTAATGTAGTATATGAAATACAGTGCAAAGGTAACGACAGCGAAAACTGCAACAAAGTGTACATTGGCACAACAAAAAGAACACTAGGTACGCGATTAGCTGAACACGAAGCCGACATACGCAAACAAAAACATAGCACAGCTTTATCTCAACACGCGGTAACAAACAACCACAGAGCTGACTTTGCAAATACAAGAATATTGGACAAAGAGAAAAGAGAAAAAACGAGATACACCGTAGAGAGCCTTCGAATACTTCAAAAAAGAGAACATACGATTAACAGAAGAGAAGACACTGACAATATTGCCGCTTCATATTTATTATGTTTATAGCATTTATAGTGACAAGTTTACCATAAAAAACGATGGTATCGATTTTTGATTTAGTTTTAATAGTTTAATGGTTTTAACATATTTGAATATTTAAAGCAACACATTTTTATGTAAGTAAGTGCAAAATTAACATTATTGTCAAGTTTAATTTTTGTTTAATGTGTAATCATGTTCACCGTCTCTATACATATTGATGTAAAAAAATAAAAACTTATTGTAATGTTCGCTTTCTTATATTAAATAAATATAGATATCTCAACTCCTGATGATGCCAAGGAAATTTGGCGAAACGTTGAGTTATAAGGTGGAATAAGTCTCTTTTATTCGCACTATCAACAATTAGATCAGAAAAGCTTATAAAAATTAAAAAATCTGCATGAGAAATGAATATTTTAATATCCAGTCGCTCACCAACAAAAAAATTGGGAGAAATAACAAAAAAAATACAAACTCACCGCTTACGCTCCAACGTTGAAAGATCTTTCAGCAGAGGACCTGGAACTAAAATGATGACTGAAATCGAAATACATGGTTATTGTTGTTGTTTTCGATTAAAAAAATTTCGTCATTAGCACTTATTTATTTCCCTTTCCTTTCGCAGGTTGAAAATGTTATATGTTACTCAACATTGAAGTGAGATTTTAAAAGACACATGCAATTTATATAGCATCCGAAAAATCGCATGCGATAAATTTTGCAATTTGAACTCTATCGCATTTATAATAATGCAAAGCTTCTAATTTGGCACACTAACACATTAAATATTTAAATTTTCAACTTCCACACTAATTAAAAGGAAAACCCCTAATTTTTAAACTGCTATTTTACGTCTTTTTAGCAAGGCTTCAAAAATTATTTTAATTCTTTCTCTATTAGAGCAAAACAAAAACACTAAAATATGTATATGCAGGTATGCGTATACTAATTTACAAGTTAGGTATACATATTTTATGTAGGTATACATCTACTATTTCTGCTTCTTCTTCTTCAAGCTAGAAAAGCTATAGGCACTCACTCTGTATGTACATATACATGAATATGATTAAATATATGTACACGTTTTATGATATTTTTAACATTTTCTTCTTTATACAAATTTTTAAGAAGAATTTATTTTATGCAAATTTCTCAATTTTATCAGAAACAAAGGAATTTCAGAAAACTGAAGTAAATT
The DNA here is from genome assembly GCF_040869045.1 of Eurosta solidaginis. Lineage (NCBI taxonomy): Eukaryota > Metazoa > Arthropoda > Insecta > Diptera > Tephritidae > Eurosta > Eurosta solidaginis. The sequence continues at coordinate 117,840 of NW_027137091.1, read as the reverse complement.
TTAGATAACTTGTATCTTAGAAAAATTTAAGAAAAAGTCCAAAAACTTTATGAAATTCTGACATTTAACTTCACAGTCTTATGCACAACAAAAAAAATTCCGGCATCCAAATGCTTGAGGTATAAAACGCTGCCAAAGCTCGTCCTCTGAAGTGATGATAGTGATGATGATTGCATCCTGGTTTCGGGAAACTTTTCTCAATAGAGATGTAAAATGGTTTTCGTAGGTTTATTTTATTAAATATGCGCGTTCATTAAATTTTTGAATCGCGATTATCGCATACATTTTCAGCGAATTCAAACGACTTTAAATTTTTAATCAAATATGGAACACGTGAGTCGCACTTTAGACTCTATAACTTTTCGAAACGTTAGAAAAATGAAAGGAGTTTTTCGACACTACGCCGGTTGAAAACGTGGTTACGGTCCACAATGTCCGAGAACATACTCACTGGTCTTGCACTTTTAAATACCCATTTCGATATTGAGATTGATATATAATTGAAAGGTATGTAAAAAACGGAAGTATAGAATTAAATTTACTGTGTGGATATGAGCTATGCAGAAGATAAAATTATGTCAAAAATTGGATGTACTATTGTTAATTTGAATAACTAAATGAAACCAAATATGTGTATGAAATTCTTAAACAATGTAAGAAAATACTAATAAATTTACCCCTAAAAAATAACGGTCTGCTATACTTTTCCCTTGTTGTTTTGTTTTGCATTTTCACGTATAAAGTATCTTGATGTTAACTTTGTTCAAAACACATCAGCTATTGGGAGAAACAATTTCTGACTGAAATCGTTGTTGCGCCCCTCCCACAAATTGTCATCCTCCCAGCAGCTCCTTGCAGCGGGGCTGCTCCATATTCTCCTGCTCCGGGAAGGTATCGAACCCAATCCAGGTCCGTCTCCTGACCCCGGTCCTGCGAAATGGTTTTGCTGCATCTGCCGGAAAGGAATATTTTTAGGACCGTCATACTCTTTTCAGTGTGTCTCGTGTAAGGGATGGTTGCATCGACAGGTTGTTCTGGGCTAGACCCCAAAACCAGATGTCCACGTAACTTCTATAAATCTTTTGTGGCTCCTTGCTGTTCACGCCCTAGGATGTCCCGTAGTCTGCGCCTTAGCGCATTGATTATCTATGTTGTAAAAATACAATAACAGAGTTACAATAAAATGATCCTAATGTTCATGGTTCAAAGGTAAGTATAACGATTTGACAAAAGGTGTACATTGAGTAACTAATTAGAAGTTAATACAAACTCAATTAACATTGTTTAAATATGTAGGAACCTAGGAAAATGGTTACATTGTAATTTCTTCAAAAAAAAAAAAAAAGTCTTTTCATATGGATGTTCTTCTTCTTCCCTTCCTTGCAGTGGTATAATTATTTGAAGTGAAGTTAAGTAGTATTAAATATTTTCTTACTCTATTTAAAAGGTTACATAAGGGTAAGAATTAAGCCAAAATAGTGAGGGTAGGTATTATGGAAAATTCATTCCTTTGTACTTAGGTATGTTTTCTATAATTATTTAGACTAACAAGTAAATATAAAGGTAAGTATAAATCATGTTTTCAGGAGAGTATTCAGGAACTAAAGGTAAGTTTAGTAGTGAGTATCAATTGAAGATGTTCATTGTAGGTTATGACAAAGTAAGTATGCGCATGTACATCTACATGCAACTGGAATCCAAATCCCTTTGTTTTTATTTTTACGTTATAATGCGGGCCTTCTAACTCTGGAAAACCGCCTTTTCCACTATCGGGTAAACCCCCGCTGGTTATAAACTTAACTTTTACATGTTTAGGGTTTACAATTATAAAAGTTAAAACTTTATTAAAAATTCATTGTCTAAATGGTTGTATATTAATATTGCCGGATCTGTGTAGGTCGAGAGGTTATGGTTTTGCTGGCTTCAGGAATACCACCGCAGCAACACCAGCTTCACATTTATGTTTGCAGGCCACTGCTTGATAGGTGCACGATGGCCAAATCACTGTAGGAATCTTTATCTTTATGCCGGTAACTGGATGCGGTGCCTATGAGGCTAGGACTTTTCGAGGTCAGGCGTATTATTGCGATTAGTTAAGACACTATTACTTTATATAACCGCACTAAAAAAACATGGACTTTTTACCGGAGTTGATTAATGTGTTCGTTAAGGAAGTTTTTCAGGAAAAGAACGCTCTTAAGCCCACTAAAACGAACGAACGAATTCAAGCCAGGATGCACTACTGTTGTGAAACGTCAAAACTATACTGATTATGCAAAGCCAATCCGTCAAGATCAAGCCCAAGGAAGTAGTTCATTGGCCAAACAACGGAGTGCGAGGGAACGAACCAGGATAATGAGTAGTAAGATGAAACAAAGGTACGACAAGTATAACAAATCGGAAGGTTTCTTGGAGGGAGATTTGGTAGTTTTACACAACCCTCACCGGCGGAAAGGTGTTCATTCAAAATTTCAATGCAGCTGGGAAGGTCCGTACAAAGTTGTGAAGCAGATCAGTGATGTCATCTACCGCATCCAAGTAATTAGAAAACCTCGAAGTAGAAGGGTTTTTCATTTGGAGAGATTAGCAGTGGTTGGATCCAGTAGCGGGCGTTGGCTACCGTGGAGCACTAAGAATTGTACAACGCTTGGGAGCAGTGGTCGACCCAACAGAAGTGGAGATCGAGCGCTTGGAATGGGCCCATGACAAGTAGGCCCAAATATGTAAGACAGATAGGCTTCAATAGCGAGGTAGCAACTACATCGAAAGCTGCGTGTCAGAGGGAAGTCCCAATTAAGGAAGTAGGAGATAAGCCAAAGGGAGATAACGCTAAGATTCCGGCTTTCTCGGAGGCGCTAAAGGGAGTTAACGCTAAGACTCCGGCTTTCTCGGAGGTGCCAAAGGGAGATAACGCTAAGACTCCTGCTTTTCCCGAGAAGATGAGTGATGTGGCAAAGCAGCCACTGACTGTGGCGCTGATTGATCGTAGCAGTCCTTTCGGACAAATGACTACTGAAAGGTGGAAATCTGTGGAAATGGAACTTATTAGCTTAATGCTTAAGATTATGCGGGAACAACCAAGTAAGCCCCTTCCAAACTTTGATTCGGGGGGATGGTATAATGGTGTGAAGATGATAGCTTGCGACAACATCGCGAACTTACGGTGGCTGGAGGAAGTGATTCCAAACCTCCAAAGGCAAGGCACGAACGCGCGGTTTGAGGTGGTGGATAAAGCGCAAATCCCCACGGTACCAAAAGTTAAGGTATGGATACCATGCGTAATGAAGTCGGAGGATACACTAGGACTTCTGCAGAATCAGAATCCGAACATACCGACACAGAATTGGAAGGTACTTACTGTATCTCGGCCTACCGAGGATGGTCAGTTCTACATCTTCCAAATAAACAAGCAGGCGGAGGATATTTTGTACACGCAGCTTGGTAAAATGTCCTTTGGCACTGGAAAAATTTACATGCGACTCAGGAAAAGAAGTCCCGAGGATAAAACCCCTAACACGCTAGAGGTGGGCGAAGTCGAAAAGGGCCTCAAAAGCTTCAGGGAAAACAGACAGGTGGAGGTCCCCTACGTCACCACGAACGTGCTAGAAGAGGACCAACCGCTAAATGGTGCTGTTACTCGCACAGAGGAACACCCTGCACATCAGTAACGAGAGGCTGAAGGGGGCCTCGAAGACTCTAAACCAAAAGGGCAAGGGGAGGACGACGACGTCAAGACGAAGGTGCTGGAGGGGGAAAAACAGCCCAATGGTGCTGCGAGTCCTACAGATAAACCTCCAACAAAGTAAAGTGGCGTCGAGCGAACTCCTCCTAACCCTTGAGGAGGGTTCGTTTGACGTGGCGCTGATCCAGGAGTCGGGAGGAAAGGTTTGTGGACTTAGCGCGCGCGGGTTTGGCGTTTACTACGCGCAAACGGAAGGACGGGTGCGAGCTGTAGTAATGGTAAGGAAATAGCTGCATTCTATATGCTGCCTAATTACAGCACTCAGGATCTCGTAGCGGTGGCCGTTGAGCAAAAGAATAAGCAGGCATTTATCCTGGCGTCCTGCTACATGGCCCATGCTTCTGAGGTCCCACCGATGGACTGCAAAAGGCTAGTACAGGAGGAAGGGCGCAAAGGGCTGTTGGTCATAGGCGCAGATGCAAATGCGCACCACAATGCGTGGGGAAGAGCAGATACGAACGAGAGAGGCGAATCTCTGTTTTATTACATCCTGCAAACCAATTTGCAGATAGCCAACAAGGGAAATGTCCCTACATACATTGGTCCAACATTCAGCAATGTTCTGGATATTACATTGAGCTCCGAGCGTCATATATCAAGGAATGATTGGAAGGTTCTTGATAGACCATCCCTCTCCGACCATGCGTATATCAGCTTCAGCATCCCTCTAAAGAGGGTAGAGAAGGGAGGAACCTTTAGAAACCCTACGTCAACGAACTGGACTAAATTCCATAAACATATAGAAACAGAACTGGGACAACCCAACGCGGTTGCTAATGTAGAGGAACTGGAGGAGTCGGATGAATTCCTAACAAGGACGCTTATGATTGCGTATAACAAAGCTTGCCCTCTAAGAAGATTCAGAGGAAAAGCAAAGCCGCCATGGTGGAGCAATGAGCTGAGTATTCTAAGAAGACAGGTAAAGAAATGTTTAATCTCGCAAAGACCGCGGAAGAGCGAAGCGTGTCGGGATGAGGAGGATCTACAAGCGCGAAATTACCAGGGCGAAGAGAAACTCATGCAAAAGTTTCTGTATGGACATAGAGTGCTCCAGCGAAACAGCACGGTTGAAAAAATCCTAGCAAAGGGAAACATAGTCCAGGGACTAATAAAGAAAGAGAACGGGGAATGGTCACGTAATAGTGAGGAATCCCTTGAAGTGCTTCTCGATACACATTTCCCATCGGGAGACGGTTTAGAGGAGCCAGCAGACATCACTCACACTTCGATCACGGAGCTATTAGTGCCGGGCTTGGTGACCGATACCAAGATCGAGTGGCCAGTGAAGACGTTTTCTAAGTTTAAATCGCCGGGCCCAGATCCTATATTCCCGGCCATGCTACGAGTCTCAAGTAGGGCGGTCATGGAATGGGTGCATACGACTGAATCATGTACCGAACTCTTGGATAACTGCTCGTGTAGCTTTTCTACCAAAGGCGGGGAAGATCGGTCACATGTATTCCAAAGACTATAGACCCATTAGCTTAACATCATTTCTGCTCAAAACCTTTGAGAGGCTGATAGATGTGTACATTAAGTCCATCGTGGATGAAAAGCTGCTCTCGTCAACACAGCATGCGTACACCAAAGGCAAGTCGGTATACACCGCATTGCATACGGTGGTAATAAGCATAGAGAAATCCCTGGAATATAAGGAGTATGCTCTAGGAGTCTTCTTGGACATTGCCGGGGCTTTCAATAATGCTGCAGATGGATCTGCTGCATGTTACATTGCAGAAAGATTACATCACAATGGGGATTGTACGAGGCCACGAAATCAGTGGACAGGGGCACGCCGCAGGGAGGGGTGCTATCACCTCTGCTGTGGACGCTGGTCATCAACCAACTGCTCAGGCAATTCGATGAGGGACCCGTACAACTTAAGGCTTACGCAGATGACGTTGCAATTGTCATAAGTGGAAAGTGCCATCCAACGATTAGTTCTCTGATGGATCGGGCGCTTCGCGATATTCATACCTGGGCATCTAATGTCGGGTTGAAAGTCAGTGCGGAGAAGACGGATATAGTCTTGTTTACCAAGAGGTACAAGGTCCCAAATTGGACCAGGCCTAAGTTAGGAGAGGTGACCTTACAGGAGAAACATTGCACAAAATATTTAGAAATCATCCTAGACAGTAAGCTGTCATGAAAGCCCAACGTGGAGGAGAGGGTCAAGAAGGCCTCAACGGCACTCTATGCATGTAAAAGAATGCTGGGGTGTACGTGGGGCCTATCGCCCTCACTTTCTCATTGGGATTTTACAGCGATTGTAAGCCCTATTCTATACTATATGTTTGGTGGAAAGCCACACAAAAAACAACATACCTCAAAAAATTAGAGGGGGTATGCAGACTATCGATGCTTAGCATTACGGGAGCCCTGAAAACAACCCCGACGGCTGCACTGTATGCCATTTTGCACATCCAACCTCTAGACCTGGTAGCAAAGAACAAAGCGTTAACGACCGCAACCAGGCTCGTTGCTTCGGTGCAGCTTGAGCGCCGACCATATCGCCATAGTAGTATAGCGTCATCAATCAAAAGACGAACAGACTACATGATTCCCTATCTGCGCTTCGAGGGAGATCTTAAGGCCACAATAGAGGTGGACGGTTGGCGCAAGGGTGCGCAAATGGCGGACGAGGCGATACATGTGTACACCGATGGTTCCAAAGTATTGGAAGGAGTAGGGTCTGCGGTATACTACGCTATCCGGAAATAAGCAGATCCTGCAGGCTACCGGATTACTGTAGCGTTTTCCAAGCGGAAATATTAGCCGTAACCAAAGCAGTAGAAACCCTGGAAGAGAATAGCTTAAGCTGCAACCGTGTTTTATATTGACAGTCAAGCGTGTTAGAGTGTAAGCAGACTCTGGAGAGAATCGGGACAGGGAGAAGCATACATCTATATTGGGTCCCAGGGCATATGGGAATAGATGGGGATGAAAAAGGGGACGAACTAGCTAAAAAGGGCGCATCCCTTGAAACTTGCTCCGTAGATGTCCCAATTAGATTGGGCGAGATTAAGCGAAGTCGAGAGGTGCACATAATCGACCAAGCTGGAAAGGCGTGGGTTCAAGCGCGGGGCTGTAAAGTGTCGAAAATTATGTGTAGGTCTTACAACCTTAGACTAACACAGTTGCTCCTATCATTAAAAAGAGAGGACTGTAGACTTATGGCGGGTATTCTGACTGGACACTGCCTTCTGGCGTCACATGCCTTTAAACTAGGCTTGGTCAGTAGCAGATGTAGGAAGTGCGGGTTGGAGGAAGAAACGATCTAGCACGTTCTGTGCACGTGCCCTGCACTTGCCAGGCTAAGACTCCAGCTATTAGTAGTGATACAGCTGTCAGATCTAGAAGCTGCAAGTGGCTTAAGTCCTAGGAAGCTTCTAGTATTTGCCAAGAGGCGGAGTTATTTTATAACATAAATCTAATAAAATACAACATAGAATCATGAGTTCAAACTACCTACCTATTCGGAACAAAATTTTTGCACGAAGGCCCAGAAACCCGCTATTTATATGCAGTATTAGTATAAATATAATGATGGATATTTGATCATTACTTTTCATAATGCAGTTTTTGTATGCATGCCTTCATTGAGTATCAATTTTCAAATAATATTAGCGCTCAACAGTAAGAATGCTCTTATAAATCAGTGCAATGCTCACACATTTTTCACCACTTTCTACTGAACATTTGCCATCTCTGTAGAAATTGCAGTGCACATATTCAATTACAGTAGAATCGCGAGAAAGTTAATCGCCAGTGTTCGAACTTCTATCACTAAAATGGTAGATCTACCACCATTTTTCTTTTATTTGAAGTTCTACCACTTCTACCACGCTAGCTCGAAAAAAGGTGGTAGTTTTTTTATAGAAGTTGTTTGATGAAACCCTTTCTTTTCCACAATTTTTTGAGAAGAGAAACAATATTATTTGTAGAAGAATAGTTTTATAAAACTCAAAATAACACCTAGCGACGCTTTGATCACCATTTAATCTCTTTTCCTATGTATACCTATGTATATATAGGAAAAGATGTGAGTAATATTCACTACTTAAAAATATTTCAAATATAACCCAATGTTACCACTATTTTCTGAAAAATCTACCACTAAACAAAATTCTAAAGTCCGCACACTATTAATCGCTCGGCTAAGTTGACCGAGCATGAGCGTCCACGTCCCGCTTTAAAAAGTTAACTATGTATTGGTTAACTTTTCTGAGCTCATCAATTTTTTCAAATCTAACCGTTTGTTGGGCAATAAAAACATCCGAGAAGAAGATGTTATAAATGGAGAAAAAAAATTTACAGGTGTAACCTTGGCACACATAGTGATCGATATTTTTAATAATTTAGGATTACCCTTCGAAGATTGCATTGGAATTGGAACGGATGGATGTTCTGTAATGTCATCAGAAGTTAAGGGAGCTGTGCAGGAATTTTTTAAAATATGTACTAATGCTAATCATTGTCCGTGTTTCTACCATTGTCTTAATAACTCGCTTGCGAAATCGTCGAAAGTTCTTCAAACAAATGATTGTATTGGGTTGATGAAAAAAAATTATCAGTTTTCTAAATCAGTCCCCGAAACGTACCATAGTTTTCAAAAAAACATCTGCAGGAATCATTAAGTGAACTATGTGAAACGCGCTGGTCTGAAAAAATGATGGTATAAAGCATCACAAAAATTGTAGCTTCGTTTCAAAAAATTTCTACTTGGCAAGATTCAGCAACAAGTTCTGAGGCCAGTTCTATGTTGAAATCTATTTGCGGGACAGAGTTTGTGATTTCAATGATTTGTTTGAGCAATGTACTTTCTGTTACATGACCACTAAACCTTCTTTTGCAAACATTGTCGATAGATTTGAATCAAGCTCCTGAAGCACTGAGTGACACTTTGCGAACATTAAAAAACCATAGGCTTGAAGCCGGAAGTCGTTTTTCGGGACTTTACAAAAATAGTCGCTTTAGTTGAAGTTTGATATTGTTCTTCCACGAATTGCTAAAAAGTAAATACATCGAGCGAATTACACTTCCTCAGACGCTGAAGAGTATTATCGAAAAGAAATTTATATACCTCTTCTTGATACACTGCAAACAAAGAATTTGTCTAAAGAGCTTGTCCAAGATCTTGGTAAACGATACGCATCTCTTATTGGAGGAAATAAAATTAATCTAGATTGAGAGTACGAAGTGTGGTCAGAACGCTGGTCTGATAACATCTGTAACATCTGTAAAGCTGTACACACTGAGGTGCCTGCTGTTAGAGAAGTTTTCCGAATAGCCGCCAACAAATCCAAAGAAACGAGCAGTAACGCTGCTTCTTCTTCACCAATTATCGTCAAACTATTCTCCTCACATGCTCGAAGTCGTTTACTCAAAGCTGTTGCTAGTTATTGTAAAACCAACAAAAAAGCTTTGATTGCCAGCGACATCTCAATCGAAGGCTCTGCTCGAATTTACATACGTGAAAGCCTTTCGAGAGCGAACCGCAAGATAATGCAATATGCAGCTCAGCTAAAGCGTCAAAAACTCTTAGCAGCAGCTTTTTCTGTGCGAGACAGGTGATGGTTCGAAAAAGAGATGGCGAAGAAGCAATTAGGGTAAATGATAAGATAGACATTGATGAAATTGTTGGCAGAGCGTAAAACTTTTGAATTTTTAACATAATGTTATTTAAGATTTATATTTTTAAGAGTACAACAGAATTTCTAAATGTAAGATACAATGATATTTTTTCCTTTCTCTTTCCGTGTTCTACTTGTATACGCCGTACTTAAGATTGTCTATGGTGCTTTTGCCATATGAGTGTGGTGTGGTTTTCGCTTCGCAACAACAACTTTCAATTGGGTGTTGTCTTACAATTTCATTACAGTTTTTCTCAAATGCATGTCGCTATAGAAGTAAACTTCAAAATGAACTTCACGAGCTTTAAGTGTTTACAATGCACAAACATCAAAAGAACATTTGCTTAATTATTAATAATTGTATTTAAATAATTGTTTGCGCCGTTACAGCCTCCCCCTCTGATGAAGAAATCGTCCCGTCGATGATGCAGTCAGCATTCAAGTTACTTTCCTTGGGCGCAATGTTCTACCGTGTATAGAGTTGTTGTTGCTGTTGTGTGCATCATTTTCGATGTTTATGGACGAATTGTTTTGGTTGGCTGAGGTATCGTTTCTAGGTCGTCCTCGTTTCCGATGAGGGTAATTTGGTTTTACATCTTGTCCCATATACGGTGTTAAGTCTGCTATGTCGTGTGTTGCTATTGCGTTGTTATTATCAAGTGAACCAATAACATAACCCGATGAACCTTTCTTGGCTATAATGCGATATGGGCGATCTCTGCGTGTGGCAAACTTAGACGAAACACCTTCATTCGCTTTACTTAACACATACGTAGTGACCAATACTTTGCCACCAATATTGAAAGTTGGCTGTAACCTTTTTTTCTTATCGACGAAGTGTTTGTCTTTGTCCTGCTGCTTTTCTAGCGTTTCAACTGTCACTTTTAAGGTATTGGAAAGTTTAAGCAAATGAGGTGTTATTTGGGGCACAATATTCTCTTCTTCGAAAATAGCTTTTAGGTCATGGTGAACTTCAAGCGGGCTTCGTAGCTCTCTGCCAAATGTGAGGTATGTTGGTGTGCAGTTTGTACTTTCGCACTTTGTCGTATTCATAGCAAATCTTATCGAAGGCAAACATGTATCCCAAATTAAATGATTCTGCTTCACATAGATTGACAAATGGGTTTTTGAATCTCTATTTTTTCTCTCTACTGGGTGGAAAACGGGTGTAAACGATTGATAAAATCCTAGGGGGAGGGCCCCGAGGGAGTCCCCAAAACCATCTCGGAATGACCCTCAAATGACCCAGACGGAGTCACCAAAACCATCCCGAAATGACCCCGATGGAGTCACCAAAACAATCCCGGAACGACCCCCAAATGAGCCTCATTGAGTCCCCAAAAAGATTCTGGAACGACACCCAAATGACCCAGAGGGAGTCCCCCAAAAATATCATTGAATGACCCCCAAATGACCCTGGGAGGACCCCGACGGAGTCCCCAAAACCATCCCGGAATTACCCCCAAATCACCCTGAGGGAGTTCCAAAAACCATCCCTGAATGACCCCTAAATGACCCCGAAGGAGTCCCAAAACCATCCCGGAACGACCCCGGTAGGACCCCGATGGAGTCCCCAAAAAGATCCCGGAACAACCCCAAGTGACCCCGGGAGGACCCTCGGGTATACTCCCCAAAATCATCTCAATATTACACTCAGAAGCTTCTCCCCAAAATTATCTCAATATTACACTCAGAAGCTTCAGAACTACACGCGTACTGGTTACGCATATGGGTATATTTTCACGGCATCTCGAGGGTTTATTTTTTTATTTTTGAATAACTGAATAAAAATTGAAATTTTATTGTTATTCCATATTTTTTAAATAAGGAATAATAACTCAACTCTTTACTCAAAAGTTACAAAAATAAGAATGGCCGATTATCACACTCAAGATATTTTGAATAACGATAAAATGTTATTCATTATTCAAAAATGCTTGAATAAAAAATTACTTTTTATTCATCAATCAAATCTTCTTGAATAATGAATAAAAATTTATTTTATTTTTTTTCGTCACTCGTTATTCAAATTTGTTGATAACGCCCATCCCCGGTGGGCACTCTAGGAAAGGAATACCACTTTAGTCGGAGATGGATAAAAAGAAGAAAAAAATCCCCGGAGCCTAACTACATCTTCTCTCACAGACGTTCAACACCCCCAAACGCCTCGAATTTGAGGAATAAGACCCAAATGTTCCATGCAGACTCTAGAAGGTAATCCTCTTAAAAACTCTCTAATTCAAACCACTAACTAATGAGTTGTGTAAAATTCATAGTTTTAACTACCCAAGAGTGAATCGAATTTGTGAAAGAAAATAATTATCACTTGTGTGTATTGTCAAAAACGCTACTCCACTTCCAAGAACAACCCCACTCTGATAACTCCGGATCGAGGCGGCAAAGGAGAAAAGCTCGTACAACAACACAGTTAAGTTTTTCAAACATTTCTTCGTACGCATTACTACAAATTAGTATATCATCCATATAATGAATCATGTTTTCTTTCGGAGCCCGTTCCTGTATTTTTGACATTAACCGTTGAAATATTATTGGCGCATTTTTAAGCCCAAATGGCATTCTTTTAAATTCGTATAAACCATCAGTAGTAATAAAAGCAGATACTTGCGACTTTCTGGTCCAATTTCAATTTGATAGTATCCACTATTCAAATCAAGCGTTGTGAAATATTCATACGGCGCCGCTGCCTGAAGGCACTCTTCTATATTTGGAAGTGGAAATATCTCTTTTTCTATTAATCTATTCAACCGTGTGTAATCTTTACACAACTTATCACTACCATTTTTTTTTTAAGAAGTACGACTGGGCTCGCAAATTCAGATTCATAACGGTGAAATATATCATTCTTTAATAAATCATTAACCATTTGATTAACTATTTGTTTTTTTTTTTTGGTTCTGGCACGCGATACAGAAATTGAGATACAATTTCATTTGATTTTAATTTGATTTTCACTTTCACCAAACCTGTTTTTCCAAGTTCTTTCAAAATATTAGCAAACATATTCGAATTTTTATTTATAATTTCTAAAAGTTTCGATTTTAAAAGCTTGTCATCAATTTCGCACGTTATTTTACTTTCATCAATTACATTATTTATTTCTTTCACTTCAGTTTCATGTTCACGTTCTATTTTAATCTTACTGTTTCGGAATATATTACATATAATTTATTTTGTACAAATATAGGTCACGGTGTCTGTACTTAGTTAGGCATTCTCTATATTTGTAACAGTTTCTTTCCAGTTGTTTTCACTGTAATTATTATTGGTACGTAGGAAATATGTATACATATAAATAGGTAATTGTATTAAATGTTCTGTTATTATTTTTGGTACGTACCCAAATGGGTTCATACTCGTATTAAATAATTTGCTAGTTTAGTCTTGCGATGAAGCTTGTCCGTGAATAAACTCTTTCAATTACTAACCGTGTTTCTCATTTACTGGTCGCCTTCACGGCATTTATCGCCATTGGAACTGGTCCTTCGAGCCGGATCGGCTCAATTTTGTTTTTCAAATTATAAATTATTTAAATAAAAATTCACCTAGCAAAGTCTTTTGTCAAAAAGGTTGGCAGAATACAATCTTCTTGTACAATCTCGCGGGCGCCTCGTGGGTGCCATCACTCGTCTGCTTCCATTCGCGGAAGGTCCTCCCGAGGACATTACGAGGGACCAGGTTAGCACCAGGCTCGAACGCCTGCACGAGGTATGGAAGGAGTTTGTGCATACCACAGATCAAATGTAAAAATACGTAGGCAGTCCGGAGTACGCCGATCCAGAGGTAGATTATGCACTATATAAAGAAAATATATGCTAGCACGTGGGTTGCTACTTACTTTAAAATCGGGCCTGCCTGCGCCCGAAGAACACGACGAGTACAGCGCTAGAAGCGACAAGACCGACAGTGTTATCTCAAAGTTGGCTGAACAGCAAGCATCACTGCTCGACATATTCGCCCAGGTTTCTAAACCATCAAAATATATTGAAAACAAGTAAGGAAGCTTAAGTTCGGGTGTAACCGAACATTACATACTCAGTTGAGAGCTATGGTGACAACATAAGGGAAAATAACCATGTAGGAAAATGAACCGAGGGAAACCCTGGAATGTGTTTGTATGACATGGGTATCAAATGAAAGGCATTAAAGAGTATTTTATGAGGGAGTGGGCCATAGTTCTATAGGTGGCCGCCATTTAGGGATATAGCCATAAAGGTGGACCAGGGGTGACCCTAGAATTTGTTTGTACAATATGGGCATCAAACGAATGGTGTTAATGAGTATTTTAAAAGGGAGTAATCCTTAGTTCCATAGGTGGACGCCGTTTCGAGATGTCGCCATAAAGGTGGACCAGGGGTGACCCTAGAATTTGTTTGTACAATATGGGTATCAAAGAAAGGTGTTAATGAGTGTTTTAAAAGGGAGTAATCCTTAGTTCCATAGGTGGACGCCGTTTCGAGATATCGCCATAAAGGTGGACCAGGGGTGACCCTAGAATTTGTTTGTACAATATGGGCATCAAACGAAAGGTGTTAATGAGTATTTTAAAAGGGAGTGGGCCTTAGTTCTATAGGTGGACGCCGTTTCGAAATATCGCCATAAAGGTGGACCAGGGGTGACTCTATAATGTGTTTGTACAATATGGGTATCAAAAGAAAGGTGTTAATGAGTATTTTAAAAGGGAGTAATCCTTAGTTCCATAGGTGGACGCCGTTTCGAGATATTGCCATAAAGGTGGACCAGGGGTGACCCTAGAATTCGTTTGTACAATATGGGCATCAAACGAAAGGTGTTAATGAGTATTTTAAAAGGGAGTAATCCTTAGGTCCATAGGTGGACGCCATTTCAAAATATCGCCATAAAGGTGGGCCAAGGGTGACTCTAGAATTCGTTTGTGCAATATGGGTATCAAACGAAAGGAATTAATGAGTATTTAAAAAGGGAGTGGGCCTTAGTTCTATAGGTGGACGCCTTTTCGAGGTATCGCAATAAAGGTGGACCAGGGGTGACTCTAGACTTTGTTTGTACGATATGGGTATCAAATGAAAGGTGTTAATGAGTATTTTTAAAAGGGAGTGTGCCTTCGTTCTATAGGTGGACACCTTTTCGAGATATCGCCATAAAGGTGGACCAGGGGTGACTCTAGAATGAGTTTGTACGATATGGGTATCAAATTAAAGGTATTAATGAGAGTTTTAAAAGGGAGTGGTGGTAGTTGTATATGTGAAGGCGTTTTCCAGATATCGACCAAAATGTGGACCAGGGTGACCCAGAACATCATCTGTTGGATACCGCTGATTTATTTATATATATAATACTTGCCAGGCTTTCAAGGGTTTTTATTTTGCACTGCAGAACTTTTTCATATTCTTCTACATAATATGGTAGGTGTCACAACCATTTTAAAAAAATTTTTCTGAAGTTATATTTCGCGTCAATAAAACAATCCAATTACCATGTTTCATCCCTTTTTTCGTATTTGGTATAGAATTATGGCATTTTTTTCTTTTTTCGTAATTTTCGATATCGAAAAAGTGGGCGTGGTCATAGTCGGATTTCGTTCATTTTTCATACCAAGTTAAAGTGTGTTCAAGTAAGCACGTAAACTAAGTTCATTAAAGATATGTCGATTTTTGCTCAAGTTATCGTATTAAAGGCCATGCGGAAGGACAGATGGACGACTGTGTATAAAAACTGGGCGTGGCATCAACCGATTTCGCCCATTTTCACAGAAAACAGTTAGCGTCATAAAATCTATGCCCCTACCAAATTTCAAAAGGATTGGTTAATTTTTGTTCGACTTATGGCGTTAAAAGTATTCTAGACAAATTAAATGAAAAAGGGGCGGAGCCACGCCCATTTTGAAATTTTCTTTTATTTTTGTATTTTGTTGCTCCATATCATTACTGGAGTTGAATGTTGACATAATTTACTTATATACTGTAACGATATTAAATTTTTTGTTAAAATTTTACTTAAAAAAAAAATTTTTTTAAAGTGGGCGTGGCCGTTCCCGATTTTGCTAATTTTTATTAAGCGTATATAGTAATAGGTGTAACGTTTCTGCCAAATTTCATCATGATATCTTCAACGACTGCCAAATTACAGCTTGCAAAAGTTTTAAATTACCTTCTTTTAAAAGTGGGCGGTGCCACGCCCATTGGCCAAAATTTTACTAATTTTCTATCCTGCATCATAAGTTCAACTCATCTACCAAATTTCGTCGCTTTATCTGTCTTTTGTAATGAATTATCGCACTTTTTCGGTTTTTCGAAATTTTCGATATCGAAAAAGTGGGCGTGGTTATAGTCCCATATCGTTCATTTTAAATAGCGATCTGAGATGTGTGCTCAGGAACCTACATACCAAATTTCATCAATATACCTCAAAATTTACTCAAGTTATCGTGTTAACGGACGGACGGACGGACGGACATGGCTCAATCAACTTTTTTTCGATCCTGATTATTTTGATATATGGAAGTCTATATCTATCTCGATTCCTTTATATATGTACAACCAACCGTTATCCAATCAAACTTAATATACTCTGTGAGCTCTGCTCAACTGAGTATAATGACTGACCAAAAATAAATATCCCATCCTTCTCGGGAAATTAAAAGGATTGGGCTACATTTCGCGATTTGTTTGTTAGTTCTGTGGATTCGAAAACCACTTTAACTAATGTTCAGAAGTTCTACTACCTAACTTCGTTACTGCGCGACGAAGCCGCTAGTTTAATGAAGCACTTGCATGGCTAAGACTGAGTGATTGCAACTGTTAAAGGCAGTGATGCAGAAGTGAGTTATATTCAATTATTATTCATTTATTGAATATTAACACTTAAAACTAACAGTAGAAATTTATGTATTGAAGGTTGTTCGGCCTGGGTGCGTCTGAAACCGGCAGTGGGTAGGCGCACACGGGTCGATCTTGGAGTGGATGGTTCGCTCAAAAGAAATAAATAAAAACACAGGAGGAATTCCTCGTTATAAAATAATACTTTAATTTAGAGTGATGGGAAGATATACAGTGTTGATACAATATTACCTTGGCGCTTTAAGTGACGATGGTGATCCTTGCGATGTGTGCTGGTTGGCGGTCGATCGAAAAAAAAAGACCGGTTATCCCGTTGAGGACAACCGCTAAGCCGCGAAAAAGTCCTCTGGTATTAAGGAGGAGAAAAAAGCCACACACACAACAGCCCCCACATATACGTGCATGGGTGCTGACAACCTGCACACACACATGCATGCGTATGAAACGCATGCATGTGCATGCATGCACACAAATGCGGCGTGAGTGTGGGTGGCTGGAAATCTTATTAAAACGTTAGGGAGGGGCGCCGTCAATCAAGTAAAAGTTAGGCCTTGGGCCTAAACATGCCGCCCCCCTTGCGGTACGCAACATCACAGTCCGCCAAGGATCACCGACCGTGAAGAAGAGAAGAAAAAAATAAAAAACTTATAATTAATTATATCTAACTTAACATAAACCCTGGTCAGTCCGCCGGCTTGGCGGCACGCAAGATGGTCTGCGCAATGGGTGAGCTTGGTTGCTGATGCCTCTGTCATTCGGCACTTTTCCCGTTATGATTCAAGGCCTAAGCCAGGTTTGCCTAGAGCTAGGGATTGCGAAAAGAAGTAAGAAGATATACGTGTTCATATTTCTTGCCGTTTATTACAAATTCATTGGAAATTCTATGCTTGTGAATTTTGTATGAAGAAAATTCAATAAAAAAGGAACGTATTGTAATGATACAAGATTTTAAACGCACACCTCTTGCGACTGTGTACAGCAGAAATTCAATAAAAAATAAAAAAAGTGTAAAAATTCATGGATTTCGGTCGTTACCGAACATTTTCATGTTAGGCCTTGGTTGTGCCCGAGAGTACCCAACCGAAGATGGTACTCTGAGCCAGCAAAGGGCCAAACGTGGTGGGCAGAATCCCTGGTAGCATTATTTCGGCATATACGTCTGTCCCTAGTACGAGGCGGATCGGGGCAGATGAATAAAACTGTAGATCCGCCAGACGGAGATGTGCGTACGGGGATGCGATGGCGCTGTCGACGCTGGTCGTGGGGGCCATTCGCCGAAAATTGGACACGACCGCCGCATGAATTGCAATTCGTTTATTTTGGCCGTGTCTTCCTCGTATGCGTAGTAGGCATCCTGCTTGCCCGCCAATGGTGCTGGTAGGGAGTTGGAGCTCCCGGGCTAGCTCATCTGCGATAACGGTGGTGGGGGAGCATCCGTCAATCAAGGCACGGACGAGGTGTAGCCGCCCCCCAGCTTCTATCTTCACGACCGCGGTGGGTGTGATCGCTACCGTTGGTATCATGGTGGCGGTGGCTGCTGAATGCTGGGCTACAAGCCCTGACCGGAAGGCGGACACGGTGGTGAGCTGCAGCGTGTTGCCTCCGTGGCTGCGATCTTGTGGCTGATGTCGTTGATGCAGGCGAAGAGGCCTTGTCTCCGCTCTGCGGTCGCGCGGATGTCGTTTCCGTTGGGGGTTCCTGGTTTGCCGGCGAAGAGACCGGGTCTCCGCTCGGCCGTTATATGTATGGCGCTGTGCTGTCGCTGTCCCTTGTTGGAGCCGCTTCCTCTCGTGCTGCAGAAGTGGTCGAAATGATTTGGCTGTAGATGGTATGGTCGGGCGAAGAGACCGCGTCTCCGCTCCGGTTCGGCTGGCATCTCGGTTTTGGTGTGGACGAAGAGGTCCAGTCTCCGTTCCAGCGTCCGACGCATATAACGATATGGAGTCGTCTATCCGCTCTCGGGGTGAATCTAGCTCCTCTTCCACTTGGACGCTCCATGGCTTGGAGCGGGCTTCTTGTAATAGCTGCTCCTCTTCGTCGATCGAGGCGATGTGCAGCATCGTGTGGTGCTTCTCGCCGCACCGTTTGCATCGCCCTTGGCTTGGGCACGCGTTAGAGCGGTGACCAGGCGCCAGACAATTTCCGCAGTAGCTTTCGCGAATGGTTACGTAGAGGCGCTCTTCTGGCCTTTTCGCCCGAAAGGCTGGACACAAGCGGATAGGGTGTCGCTCAAGACACACTCGGCATTCCGACGAATAACGCGCTGCGTTCGTGGCAGCATTACGTTTTAAAGCGGCAAAACGACCCATTTTTCTGAAAGGAGTGAAATAGGTTTCAATGGGTCGGGTCATTGTCAAAGTGCAGGGGCGAGTGGTCCTTCCTTAATTGTATTGTTGGGGATTTGGAAATTTTATTAGCGCGCGCATAAGGGGAAACATCTGTCGCCGAAAAAAAAAGAAAAAAAAATGTTCGTATGTGGCGTGCATTATGAACATGGCCTCTTTCCCCGCACGTTATGTGCCTGGGTCTTTAGTGCCTTATTTTGTTTATGTCGTGTCACCCGGTAGCGTTTTAGTTGCCCTACAAAAATTTGGCCACAAAACTTACCTATGACCGTAAAATGACTAGTCAAATGACGTGGAATGACGGTAGCGTTTTTGCAGGGTGGCCACGGGCACACTAGTGCTGCAGAAAAATGAGCATATACGGTTTTCGATTCGCACATTCTGGTACCGAACCGGGTAGAAAGTGTATAGCGTGGGTTCTTTTAAGTCGCTGTGATTTGTGTTGTTGGTGCTAAAAACCCAACAACTTTCCTGCCCGCCGCAAAAAACATGTTTGGACAGGAGAATTTTATGCGGTATAAAGGAAAAATTTATATTTTTATTTCGCTGTTTCATCGATACTTCTTAAATATCGTTTTTTTTTTTTGTTTTTTTTTTTTTTATATATATATAAGTGGAATGACGGTATTCGGCCACTTATTGATTCTGGTTCGTCTTGAGTGTCCCGAACCATGGCTATTGACAAGAGGTGTAGGACACCTTACCTAGATCGCGTCCCAAATAATCGGACTTGTTGCGCTTAAGGATCCGAATTGTGATTCATCAAAGCACAACTGGCCACCGAATTGCAAGTGAGTAAGATGTTAAAATACCGGTTGTACCGAAAAAAAAAGTTTTTTTTTGTTTTTTTTTTTTTTTGAAGTTCTTGGGTATGCAAATATTCCTTCCTAACCTGAAAAATACAAAACCATTTGAAATGTCTCCTCTGGAGTTTGCAAACCGCTTCGATTTCCTGATAGCGTTATTGTTCAGGAAATTGGCTAAAAAACTGCTGCTGGTGGGAACTTTTCAAAGGTAATTACCGTTCAATAATAATTCGTAAGAGTATGTCCATGCGTAAACATTCGCAGCCCAATAATGTTTCTAAAAGTTCCCTCTTTGCCTAAACCGCCCCAGTTGTAAAACACCCCAGTTGCCTTATGCAGAGGGCAGTCGTCATTCCAGCCGGCAGCACCAACTGAGCAGCTGTTTGTCTGACAGCTGCCCATATGCGAATTGGCAAATTGCAACAATACGTGCAATACCTTTTTAACAAGCAGAGAGAAAGGCAGCTCTTAACTTTGTGCAGCTAATAAAATCTGCGTTTTTCAATTATATCTCGTTCAGAAAACAATCCGAAATGGTTGCGAAGAAGCTCAGGCCAAAGAAGAAGCCAGTTACCAAGAAGGTTGCACCCGCACCGTTGGCCGTCAAGAAACCTGTTGTAAAGAAGGTGGTTAACCAGCTCTTCGAAAAGCGTCCCAAGAATTTCGGCATAGGCCATTATGTCCAACCTAAAAGTGACTTATCTCGTTTTGTAAAATGGCCCTAATATATTCGGGTTCAGCGCCAAAAAGCTGTTTTGAAAAAGTGTTTGAAGGTACCTACCTCCACCAAATCATCAATTTAGATAAACCAACAGCAGTAAAACATTCAAACTTTTGGAGAAATACTGCCCAGAATCGGCGCTTGCTAAAAAGCAACGTTTGAAGAGGGTTGAGGAGGCTAAAAACAAGGGCAAGGATGTACAACCCAAGAAAAAACTCACTTTCCTGCGGTCCGGTACAAATACCGTGACTGCTGGTGGAGCACAAGAAGGCACAGCTGGTTGTAATTGCGCATGATGAGATCCGTAAACACTGGGGAGGTGGTATTCTCGGCTCCAAGGGTTTGGAACGCATTGCTGAATTGGGGGGCGCTGAGGCGCGTGAATTGGCACAAGACCAAGGTTAAAACATGCAGAGATATTTGTAATTCTATGTTGGCTAATTATTTTTAAGTGCTGAATTTTGCCAAGCAGTACCAAATTAATGGCAATGGAAAAGTAAATAAAGTAGTTTATACTCGACTTTCATGAAGTAATTTGTTTGTGAATTTTTCGAAAAGAATTGCGTTAAGTTTTTTATAAAAAAAAGAGACGTTTTATCCATAGTAAATACACAAAAGTTGCAATAGATAAGTTTCAAAGATATTACGGAAGGTATCAAAGTGTGGCAAAATTTAATGTTACCGAATTTGGAACTAAAAAGTTACACAAAATTCGTAACGGAATATTTACAAAAAGTGTTATCTGCATCAGAAGAAGGATGCTCGATAGCATTGAACCAAAATGTCTTCTCGTTTTTCCATGCCTTGAAAGCAAGCTATTCTATTCCGGAAGAGAATCAAGAGACTTTAACAAAATGTGCACATGGCTTCCTGATTAAGTTTATCCTATGTAGCAGTAAGCATGCAAATACATTTCTTATGCTTTTTCGTAATATCGAAGATGCAAAGAAAAGTCGAAGTGAATTGGCGGGTTGTATTTGTTGCCTTATAAATGGGGAAGAGAGCTTTAAAGTCTGGAAGATGAATTATAAGAAGCAATTGCTATCATCCGTTTTATTATTCAATGAAATTGAACAACACTTAGATATGGCGGATAATGATGGTATAAAATTGGCAAATTCGAAGGCATTCCATTCATTTTTATAAATTTTTATAGGGTGCATACAATTGTGGCATAATATTCCAATTTATATCAACTTTTAGTGTATTGATATAAAATACTTCAATGCATTTCCCTTAGTTCATATTGTGAATTTTGAATGATAAAATCTTGTATAAATAAATATATTTAAAAGTTGTAATAGAGTCAATTTACGTGTCTGCTGCTGCATCTGGATGCAGCTACCTATCAAGTCGTTTATCAACTAAAAGTACTCACCACAGCTATGTTTGCCGTAATCATACTGCGCCGGCGTCTCATCCAGACACAATGGGGTGCGCTAGTACTACTAATTGCAGGCGTAGTTATGGTACAACTAGCACAAACGGTCGACAAGACTAAGGTTGGTGGTAACGAACACACAAGCGGTCGTGAACAAAATCGTTTACTTGGTTTATGGGCTGCACTTGGTGCTTGTTTTCGATCCGGTTTTGCCGGTATATATTAAAAAAAATTCTTAAAAGTGCCGATATATCGGTATGGATGCGTAATGTACAATGAAGTTTATTGAGTATACCATTCGGTGTACTAACATGTTTCGTTAATGATGGACGTCAAATTTTGGAAAATGGTTTCTTCGGTTATGACTTATTTATGGGGTATTTAATATTTTTACAAGCTGGTGATGGCCTAATTGTTGCTGTTATTGTTGAATATGCTGATAACATATTAAAAGTTTTGCCACATCATTAGCAATTGTTATGTCGTGTATAGCTTCACTATATATTTTGATTTTAAATTTAACGTTAGGTTTTGCTGGAAGAGGAGGTTGCATCAATATTCTTAGGGGTCATGATCCTAAAAAATCTGGACAAACAAATTCAACAACGACAGCTCCACAAAAATCGCAGGCCTTTTTAGAGGCTGAGGAAAACCTCTTGCCTAGAGTTTAAAAATAATGGGAGTTCAGTGACACCGTGGGCCAGAGTATGAAGTCGAACATTTTATAAAGTTTTCTTATTTAATAGCGAAATGTTAAAGAAATGCACTTTCGAGTAATCACAGTTCGGGATGAAGAGCCGTTTGCTAAGAAATAATTTAGGCCATTCACAAGGTGTCCTATTCGCCGTATGTGGTCAAATTTTTATAGTGGAAACCATGAAGACGATCCAAACCTTAAATTGTGCTTGAATACACTTTTGTGAATTGCGCAATTATAGACAAATAATATAAGGCGCGATAACCTCGGAAGAGATTCTAAGCCGAGCTTCTCTGTCAATTTGCGTCGTGCTCCTCTTCTTTTGTGCCGACTCTGAACTACATCTGCAAGGCAGATGAGTCCTCTTTGAGCGTTTTTCATGGCAGAATTACGCGCGGAGCGCTTGCCAAACAATGCCGAGGGGCGACCCCGCTTAGACAACTTTCCTTCTAATTGAAAAAACTTGTTGTTGCAGTGATCATTAACAGTTAATGATTCACTGAATGCAAGAGTGCGGTTATCATATCGATTGCAACATGTGTCACTGCCAAATCTTTACGGCGTAGAGCGGCTACAATGTTAGGGCCAATAATTTCGCGGTAGCCTGGTAAAGTTGTAAATGCGCCATATCCAACTTTACTTGCAAGTAAACGTCCAAGTGCATGACAAATTTCAAGAACATTCAATTGGGCTGTTGGATCCAATTGATCTGAGGAGCACGGCGTAACTTCAAGCATTGTGGGTAATGGTGCAGGACCAATGGTATTTATAAGCAGAGAACCATTGTGAATTTTTAGGCTTATCAGCAAACTTTGATAATATTTCAGTATCGAACAAGGTATGTCCTTGCGATACTCGGATGAAAAGCGCATAGAATCAGCGTGTTCCTCCTTTTTTATTGTCAACAAAAATTCATTGGGGATATTTGAAGTTTTATTGGGTGCCGCCGAAACAACATCTGAGTATGTCCAACGATTTGTTAAATCAAACTTATCTGGATCACAGGTGGATATTGCTATACTATTTTGTGCTAATAAGGAACGTGCAGCGAAGGGGCTACGTGAATCGATTGATTTCGAAAACGTATCGACCAACACCTCCGGCCCGCTGAAAAATGTCGCAACACCAATGAGCTCTATAATTTCGGCGCCAAAAACCAGTTACAAGAAACCTGTCCCTCTGTGCAATGGTTGAAGTACACAAACGCTTTATCGCCTTCCGAAACCCAAGTACCAGAAGGTGAACCTGTTAATCTATCAGTGCCTAGTTTCTTCGATGCTTTAGGTCCATTGTTGGAACGTACACCAAATCGTGTAAGTGTCGATTATATGATGTGGCGTATGCACGCTTTCTCTATCGTATTCCTATCGGAACAATTCCGTAAACGTCAATTACAGTATGCAACGGCTTGGTCTGCTGGTTCTTTTGAAAATTTAAAAATATATTGGGTCGCCTGTCTTTAGGTTCTGTAGCAGATAGGGAATCTGCGTTAGGATTGTTGGATGGCCTCGTTTCGGGCGAACGAGTGAAATTTGCGTTGACCTTTTAAAATTTGTTTAAAAATTTAATGGGCCGAATGCCTTGGCTTTCTGTGGCAGATGGGTTCCCCTTCTGCGGTAGGCTTTTCTGGTGTCCTCGCTCTGGGGGAGCGAGTGAATTGGGGTTTGATGTTGTCCTCGCTCTGGGGAGTGAGTGAATTTGGGTGTTTTCTGGTGTCTTCGCTCTGGGTGAGCGAGTGACTTGTGGACTGGTTTCTTCAAGGGGCCCGCGGTTAGTGTCTTCATGAAGCACTGAGTTGTGCCTTTTGGTTTTGCGAGCTTTTGATAAGGTCTCATGCGTCCTCGTGCCTCTAGCTCCCTTTCCCCATTGCCCACAAGTAGCTAGGTGTAGGATTCCCCCTCCGGCAGACTCGGTACGAGACCGGGGGTGAGAAAAAAAAAAGAAAAATAAGATGTAGGATCGCCCTCCGGTAGACTCGCACCATCACGAGACCGGGGTGGTTGATTATAGTTAGGGCCTCGGGAGCGACGCAAGCTTAGGGATAGCGGGGCATCACGGCGCGTGGTTGAACGCGTCTTTATGTCCCGCGCTCCCTTTCCCCATTGCCATCGCGTAGTACGCCTTAGGTTTCCCCTCCGGTAGACTCGCACCCTCACGAGACCGGGGGGTTGATGATAATATATGGCTCGGGAGAAACACAAGCTTAGGGATAGAGAGACACGAAGACGTGGGTTCCTTAATATGCTTTCGATGCTATCACGAACCGTGGGCCTCTAATTGTAGGTAGTCGGGGGAAATAGCGTTGTGGTTTTCTGGGGTTTTGTGAGGCGGAATTTTGCCCCTTACATTTCCTCCTCCTTGTCGTGGGACGGAAGGAGTACCAATTTCGAAATTGGTCTAGTTATTTGTCCCTTGGTTGTCTGGACGTCAACAACACGCACACGGTTGTCAGAGCCTGGGTGTATGTTGACGATCCTCCCCATTCTCCACTCGTTAGGTTGGAGGTTATCCTCCTTGATAACGACCAGGTCTCCAGATTTTAAATTGGATTGTGGATGTTTCCACTTATATCGTTTCTGGATCTCGGTGAGATATTCCGATTTCCATCTTTGGCAGAAAGTATGATGCAAGGCCTTCATTTTTTGCCATCTGTTGACTATTGAGGCAGGATTCTCGTCACAGTCGAGTTCGGGTGGAGCTAACAGGTGCCCACCCACGAGAAAATGGCCTGGAGTAAGCGGCTCCAGGTCGGAAGGTTCGTTTGATGAGGGACTCAGTGGTCTAGAGTTAAGACAAGCCTCTATTCGGCATAACAGGGTCGTAAACTCCTCGAAGGTATATTTTTGGTCGGACGCGATTTTTTTATAATGGGTTTTAAAACTCTTTACCCCTGCCTCCCACAAGCCTCCCATGTGAGGAGCACCTGGGGGTATGAAATGCCATGCGAGAGTTTGGTGGCTATATTTATTCATGGTATCGTCCCTCGCTTCCCGAAGAAATGCCTTGAACTCCGATCGTAAGGATCGTGAAGCTCCGACAAAGTTTGTACCGTTGTCGGAGTAGACGTTTTTTGGGCATCCTCGTCTGGATACAAATCTGGAAAAGGCAGCCAAGAAGGACCCGGTACTAAGGTCGTTTGTCGCTTCAAGATGAATAGCTTTCGTTGAAAAGCAGACGAACAAACATACATATCCCTTTGAGGTCCGACACCCTCTCCCTCGGTAGGACTTTATGTCAAAAGGTCCGGCGAAATCGACCCCGGTATTTGTGAAGGCCCTGGCAAAAGTGGTGCGCTCCTTGGGAAGGATGCCCATGAGTTGAGTTTGTGCCCGCTTCTTGTAAATAGTACACACTTTACATTTGTGGATGACAGACCTAATCATGGTTTTAACACGCGGTATCCAGTACTGAGTGCGAATAAAGCGCAGCATCAGCTGGTTTTCTCCATGGAGGGAGATCTTATGTATAAACTCAACTAGGAGTCTGGATAGCCTACAAGTGTACGGCAGGATAATTGGGTGTCGTTCGTTGTAGGGCATATCTTTGGATGCGTCAATCCTACCACCAGTTCTGATTATATCATCAGAATCGATAAATGGGTTTAAGGGTAAAATTTCACTCTTCCCATGAATTGGTTTCCCTGACTTCAAGTTGGCATACTCTGCTTGATAATATTTCCTTTGGCATATAGCTATCAATCGTTGTGACGTATTTTCGATTTCATCAGGTGCGATTGTATGAGACTGCCTATTGAAGGAAACTCTAGTTTTGGGATGTGTTCTGCGGGCAAATCGAAAAATGTAAGATATAACCCGCAGCGCCCTTGAAAGGTCGGAGAACCTATCAAGGATATTAGGGTTGTTGTTTACTGACGCTGCATGAACCTTTATCCGCTTTTCCTCAATTGACGTGTTGTATTCGGTGTCTTGTGCTGGCCAGTGGGAATTGTCTTCTTGCAGCCAAGAAGGTCCCTGCCACCACAACGAATTGTTGACCAAATCTGACGCTAGTAGTCCTCTGCTCCCTAAGTCCGCTGGGTTAGATTCCGAGTCAACGTGAAGCCAGTCCTTATTACCGACCATATCGAGGATCTTGGTGATTCGATGTGCGACGAAGGTTGACCAAGTACAGGGCGGCTTGCGTATCCATGCGAGTACGATGGTTGAATCCGTCCAGAGGTGAACTTTTACTGGTCCCAAATGAATATTTCGGAATATTGATTCCATCATTTCTGCGAGAAGCACGGCGCCGCAGAGTTCTAAACGTGGTAGCGAGATGGTTTTCACTGGGGCTACCCTGGTTTTTGCTAAGAGTAAGTGTATGAAAACCTGATCGTCTCTTTTTACGCGCATATATATTGCTGCAGCATATGCTTTCTCGGAAGCGTCACAGAAACCGTGGATTTCTATTTCGCCTTCCGGGGAAAAATTTACCCACCGCGGTATCCGTATGTTATCTATTTCGCCATAGTGTTGGGTGAAGGTTTTCCACCGTTCTAATGTATTTGGTGAGACAGGCTCATCCCATCCGGTGCCTTCTAACCAAATATTCTGCATTAATATTTTCGCCACTATGACCATTGGGGCGAGCCACCCTAATGGGTCGAACAGCTTGGCGATGGCTGACAATATTTCTCGCTTAGTTAGTTTTTCTGGGTCCTCCAGTGGTTCTGCTTTAAAATAAAAGAGATCGGAGTGCGCATTCCATCTTATGCCCAATGCCTTCACGGTGCTGGTGTCTTCGAACGCCAGAAAGTCTTCGCTTAGTCGATCAGTTTTCGGGATATCTTTTAGAACTGCCTCCGTGTTTGATGTCCATTTCCGAAGTGGAAAACCAGCTGACTGTAGTACCTGTCGTATTTCATCCCTTGCCCTAATGGCCGATGCGATGCTCGGATGAAAAGCGCATAGAATCAGCGTGTTCCTCCTTTTTTATTGTCAACAAAAATTCATTGGGGATATTTGAAGTTTTATTGGGTGCCGCCGAAACAACATCTGAGTATGTCCAACGATTTGTTAAATCAAACTTATCTGGATCACAGGTGGATATTGCTATACTATTTTGTGCTAATAAGGAACGTGCAGCGAAGGGGCTACGTGAATCGATTGATTTCGAAAACGTATAGGCCAAATGCCTAACTTTTACCTGATTGACGGCGCCCCTCCCTAACGTTTTAATAATATTTCCAGCCACCCACACTCACGCCGCATTTGTGTGCATGCATGCACATGCATGCGTTTCATACACATGCACGTGTGTGTGCAGGTTGTCAGCACCCATGCACGTATATGTGGGGGTTGTTGTGTGTGTGGCCTTTTTCCCCTCCTTAATACCAGAGGACTTTTTCGTGGCTTAGCGGTTGTCCTCAACGGGATAACCGGCCTCTTTCTCGATCAACCGCCAAGCAGTTCACATCGCCCAGGATCATCACCGCCAGCATTTTGTACGTTAAGGTAACATTATACCTATTGTATATTTTTCTTTTCACTTTGGAGCCGTAGTAAAAAATGAAATGAACGAACGGAAAATCACTGTATACATTTCCCGTTGTTTCAATTCATAGGAATTTTACATTCCATACACGGGTGTGTATGAATGTGCACAATATGTTTGTCTTTGCTGCTGGTAAATATTTACCAGTGCACGGACCTTTTTTAAAGGCAAAATGTTGGGAGACGGAAAATGGTAGTAGAAGTTTCATGAAAACAATAACTGCAGTTTATATTGGTACCAAAAAATTCCCAATTTATCGTAAAACAAACAAATCACCAAATAAATCAAATCCCAAAACGTCTACCTACCACAACAATATTCCAAAGTACCAAAAGTACTGCCACATAATAACCGATCTCGGCAGGTAATCGTTTACGTAGAACCCTTTACTTTCGTTCAAATTATTCAAAAAAAAAAAAAAAAACAAACTGAAGAAATAGCGCAGAAAATATTCGCGTACTCAGTTACTATATTTCTCTACTCAAAAATTAATTTCCTGTTTAAGTTCTTCAGAAATTTTTCAAAATTTACTGATTTGGTCAGTATCGCCTCCTAATGTTAGTTGGATGGGCTCTGCAATTCAATACTTTAAAATTATCGCAGTATGCGTTTTCAGTGCGAAAATACTGAAATATTGGTAGAATCTAAGTGTTGGTAGCAGAAGTAGTAGAAAATGAAAAATGGGTCAAAAAGGTATGTCAAACTACCAATGCGGTAAAGTACGGGCACTGACTGCCCACATACTTATACCAACGTGTGTACATACATGCCGAGTTTTAAATCTACATTATATTAGGGATGCATAAAATGATGCAAACGGGTACCGAAGAACCCGTTTTCGAAAAATCGGTACCGGAGCCAAATACCCTTCGGGAACCGTGCCATTTGCTAAAGGCCATCAATTAAACCGGACTAGAAGCGTACTTGGGGAAAAATTGAATAAACAACTCTCATAAATTACCGAAAGGTAATACAAAAAGAGGAAAATGATACATTCTACAAATGATTCTCCTCATCCAAAACGACATTTTTTTTATTTTTCTTTACATCGCATACAATTTTGCTGTCCAAACATTTTTTTTTGTGAGGTACCGGAGCCAAATACCCTTCGGGAACCGTGCCATTTGCTAAAGGCCATCAATTAAACCGGACTAGAAGCGTACTTGGGGAAAAATTGAATAAACAACTCTCATAAATTACCGAAAGGTAATACAAAAAGAGGAAAATGATACATTCTACAAATGATTCTCCTCATCCAAAACGACATTTTTTTTATTTTTCTTTACATCGCATACAATTTTGCTGTCCAAACATTTTTTTTGTGAGAAAGAAAAGAACCCACGCTATACACTTTCTACCCGGTTCGGCACCAGAATGTGTGAACCGAAAATCGTGAATGCTCATTTTTTGCAGCACTAGTGTGCACGTGGCCAACTAAAACGCTGCCGGGTGACACGTGCGGGGAAAGAGGCCATGTTCATAATGCACGCCACATACGAACATTTTTTTTTCTTTTTTTTTCGGCGACAGATGTTTCCCCTTATGCGCGCGCTAATAAAATTTCCAAATCCCCAACAATACAATTAAGGAAGGACCACTCGCCCCTGCACTTTGACAATGACCCGACCCATTGAAACCTATTTCACTCCTTTCAGAAAAATGGGTCGTTTTGCCGCTTTAAAACGTAATGCTGCCACGAACGCAGCGCGTTATTCGTCGGAATGCCGAGTGTGTCTTGAGCGACACCCTATCCGCTTGTGTCCAGCCTTTCGGGCGAAAAGGCCAGAATAGCGCCTCTACGTAACCATTCGCGAAAGCTACTGCGGAAATTGTCTGGCGCCTGGTCACCGCTCTAACGCGTGCCCAAGCCAAGGGCGATGCAAACGGTGCGGCGAGAAGCACCACACGATGCTGCACATCGCCTCGATCGACGAAGAGGAGCAGCTATTACAAGAAGCCCGCTCCAAGCCATGGAGCGTCCAAGTGGAAGAGGAGCTAGATTCACCCCGAGAGCGGATAGACGACTCCATATCGTTATATGCGTCGGACGCTGGAACGGAGACTGGACCTCTTCGTCCACACCAAAACCGAGATGCCAGCCGAACCGGAGCGGAGACGCGGTCTCTTCGCCCGACCATACCATCTACAGCCAAATCATTTCGACCACTTCTGCAGCACGAGAGGAAGCGGCTCCAACAAGGGACAGCGACAGCACAGCGCCATACATATAACGGCCGAGCGGAGACCCGGTCTCTTCGCCGGCAAACCAGGAACCCCCAACGGAAACGACATCCGCGCGACCGCAGAGCGGAGACAAGGCCTCTTCGCCTGCATCAACGACATCAGCCACAAGATCGCAGCCACGGAGGCAACACGCTGCAGCTCACCACCGTGTCCGCCTTCCGGTCAGGGCTTGTAGCCCAGCATTCAGCAGCCACCGCCACCATGATACCAACGGTAGCGATCACACCCACCGCGGTCGTGAAGATAGAAGCTGGGGGGCGGCTACACCTCGTCCGTGCCTTGATTGACGGATGCTCCCCCACCACCGTTATCGCAGATGAGCTAGCCCGGGAGCTCCAAATCCCTACCAGCACCATTGGCGGGCAAGCAGGATGCCTACTACGCATACGACGAAGACACGGCCAAAATAAACGAATTGCAATTCATGCGGCGGTCGTGTCCAAATTTCCAAATTTCCAAGAACTTCAAAAAAAAAAAAAGTGTAAAAATTCATGGATTTCCGTCGTTACCGAACATTTTCATGTTAGGCCTTGGTTGTGCCCGAGAGTACCCAACCGAAGATGGTACTCTGAGCCAGCAAAGGGCCAAACGTGGTGGGCAGAATCCCTGGTAGCATTATTTCGGCATATACGTCTGTCCCTAGTACGAGGCGGATCGGGGCAGATGAATAAAACTGTAGATCCGCCAGACGGAGATGTGCGTACGGGGATGCGATGGCGCTGTCGACGCTGGTCGTGGGGGCCATTCGCCGAAAATTGGACACGACCGCCGCATGAATTGCAATTCGTTTATTTTGGCCGTGTCTTCCTCGTATGCGTAGTAGGCATCCTGCTTGCCCGCCAATGGTGCTGGTAGGGAGTTGGAGCTCCCGGGCTAGCTCATCTGCGATAACGGTGGTGGGGGAGCATCCGTCAATCAAGGCACGGACGAGGTGTAGCCGCCCCCCAGCTTCTATCTTCACGACCGCGGTGGGTGTGATCGCTACCGTTGGTATCATGGTGGCGGTGGCTGCTGAATGCTGGGCTACAAGCCCTGACCGGAAGGCGGACACGGTGGTGAGCTGCAGCGTGTTGCCTCCGTGGCTGCGATCTTGTGGCTGATGTCGTTTATGCAGGCGAAGAGGCCTTGTCTCCGCTCTGCGGTCGCGCGGATGTCGTTTCCGTTGGGGGTTCCTGGTTTGCCGGCGAAGAGACCGGGTCTCCGCTCGGCCGTTATATGTATGGCGCTGTGCTGTCGCTGTCCCTTGTTGGAGCCGCTTCCTCTCGTGCTGCAGAAGTGGTCGAAATGATTTGGCTGTAGATGGTATGGTCGGGCGAAGAGACCGCGTCTCCGCTCCGGTTCGGCTGGCATCTCGGTTTTGGTGTGGACGAAGAGGTCCAGTCTCCGTTCCAGCGTCCGACGCATATAACGATAAATATTCTGTCTCGTAAAACTGTTTCTGGCAGACTCGTATTAATGCTTGAGTCGTTGCCTTAATCTCATCGGCTGAGATTATACACGCTTTTTCGTGGAACGAGGTTTTTGTTCTTGGGTGAGTTCTTTTATAAAACCTCCTAACATAGGATAGAACCTTCAAAGCCCTGGGTCAATGTTCGGCCTGGGTGCGTCTGAAACCGGCAGTGGGTAGGCGCACACGGGTCGATCTCGGAATGGATGGGTCACTCGGAATAAATAAAGAAGAACGCAAAAGAGGAATTCCTCGTTATAAAATAATGTTTAATTCCAAAGTGAAAAGAAAAATATACAATAGGTATAATGTTACCTTAACGTACAAAATGCTGGCGGTGATGATCCTGGGCGATGTGAACTGCTTGGCGGTTGATCGAGAAAGAGGCCGGTTATCCCGTTGAGGACAACCGCTAAGCCACGAAAAAGTCCTCTGGTATTAAGGAGGGGAAAAAGGCCACACACACAACAACCCCCACATATACGTGCATGGGTGCTGACAACCTGCACACACACGTGCATGTGTATGAAACGCATGCATGTGCATGCATGCACACAAATGCGGCGTGAGTGTGGGTGGCTGGAAATATTATTAAAACGTTAGGGAGGGGCGCCGTCAATCAGGTAAAAGTTAGGCATTTGGCCTAAACATGCCGCCCCCCTTGCGGTACGCAACATCACAGTCCGCCAAGGATCACCGACCGTGAAGAAGAGAAGAAAAAAAGTAAAAACTTATAACTAATTATATCTAACTTAACATAAACGCCGGTCAGTCCGCCGGCTTGGCGGCAGGCAAGATGGTTTGCGCAATGGGTGAGCTTGGTTGCTGATGCCTCTGTCATTCGGCACTTTTCCCGTTATGATTCAAGGCCTAAGCCAGGCTTGCCTAGAGCTAGGGATAGCGAAAAGAAGTAAGAAGATATACGTGTTCATATTTCTTGCCGTTTATTAAAAATTCATTGGAAATTCTATGCTTGTGAATGTCGTATGAAGAAAATTCAATAAAAAAATAACTTATTGTAATGATACAAGATTTTACATGCACACCTCCTGCGACTGTGTACAACAGAAATTCAATAAAATAAAAAGGATAAAAAGTGTAAAAATTCATGTGTTTCGGTGGTTACCGAACATTTTGCTGTTAGGCCTTCGCTGTGCCCGAGAGTACCCAACCGAAGATGGTACTCTGAGCTAACAAAGGGCCAAACGTGGTGGGCAGAATCCCTGGGAGTATTATCTCGGCATATACATCTGTGCCTAGGACGAGGCGGATCGGGGCGGATGAGTAGAACTGCGGATCCGCCAGACGAAGATGTGCGTACGGGGCTGCGATGGCACTGTCGATGCTGATTGTGGGTGTCGTGCGCCGAAAATTGGCTACGACCG
This sequence comes from Eurosta solidaginis, assembly GCF_040869045.1. Classification (NCBI taxonomy): domain Eukaryota; kingdom Metazoa; phylum Arthropoda; class Insecta; order Diptera; family Tephritidae; genus Eurosta; species Eurosta solidaginis. Next base: position 85,110 of record NW_027137091.1, on the reverse strand, counting down.
CAGCATGGGTCGCAATCCTTCTGTTCTGTCCGTGTCTTCCTCGGATACGCAGCAGACATCCTGCTTGCCCGCCAATGTTGCTGGTAGGAAGTTGGAGCTCCTGGGCGAGCTCATCCGCAATCACTGTGGTGGGGGAGCATCCGTCGATTAAGGCGCGAACGAGGTGTAGCCGCCCCCTGCTTCTATTTTCACGACCGCGGTGGGGGTGATCGCTACCGTCGGTATCATGGTGGCGGTGGCAGCTGAATGCGGGGCTAGGAGCCCAGCCCGGAAGGCGGACACGGTGGTGAGCTGCAGCGAGTTGGATCCGTGACTGCGATCTCGTGGTTGATGATGGGTGTGATGTCGTTGTTGCAAGCGAAGAGGCCTTGTCTCCGCTCTGCGCTCGCGCGGTGGTTGTCTTCGTTGAGGGGCCTTAGTTTGCCGGCGAAGAGACCGAGTCTCCGCTCGGCCGTCACGAACATGGCGCTGGACGGTAGATGGGTTGTGCTGGAGCCGCTTCCTTTCGTGCTGCAAAAGCGGTCGATACGATTTGGCTGCTGGTGTTGTGTTTGGGCGAAGAGACCGAGTCTCCGCTCCGGTTCGGTGGATTCGAGCTGGACGAAGAGGCCCAGTCTCCGTTCCAGCATCTGACGCATATAACGATATGGAGTCGTCAACCCGCTCACGGGGTGATTCCAGCTCCTCCTCAACTTGTACACTCCATGGCTTGGAGCGGGCTTCGTGGAGTAGCTGTTCCTCTTCATCAATCGAGGAGATGTGAAGCATCGTGTGATGTTTTTCGCCGCATTTTTTACATCGGCCTTGGCTTGGGCATGCGTTAGAGCGGTGGTCCAGAGCCAAGCAATTTCCACAGCAGCTCCCGCGGATCGCTAAGTAAAGACGCTCCTCGGGTTTTTTGGCCCGAAAGATGGGGCACAGGCGTATGGGATGTTGCTTAAAACAAGCGCGGCATTCCGACGTATAACGCATGACGTTCTTGGCAGCGTTTCGTTTTAAAGCGGCAAAACGACCCATTTTCCTGAAAGGAGTGAAATAGGTTTCAATGGGTCGGGTCATTGTCAACGTGCATGGGCGAGTGGTCCCTAGTTGTATTATTGGGGATTTGGGAAATTTTATTAACGCGCGCATAAGGGGAAACATCTGTCGCTGCAAAAAAAAATATTCATATGTGGCTTGCATTATGTGCATGGCCTCTTTCCCCGCACGTTATGTGCCTGGGTCTTTAGTGCCTTATTTTGTTTATTTTGTGTCACCCGGCAGCGTTTTAGTTGGCCACGTGCACACTAGTGCTGCAAAAAATGAGCATTCACGATTTTCGGTTCACACATTCTGGTGCCGAACCGGGTAGAAAGTGTATAGCGTGGGTTCTTTTCTTTCTCACAAAAAAAATGTTTGGACAGCAAAATTGTATGCGATGTAAAGAAAAATAAAAAAAATGTCGTTTTGGATGAGGAGAATCATTTGTAGAATGTATCATTTTCCTCTTTTTGTATTACCTTTCGGTAATTTATGAGAGTTGTTTATTCAATTTTTCCCCAAGTACGCTTCTAGTCCGGTTTAATTGATGGCCTTTAGCAAATGGCACGGTTCCCGAAGGGTATTTGGCTCCGGTACCTCACAAAAAAAATGTTTGGACAGCAAAATTGTATGCGATGTAAAGAAAAATAAAAAAAATGTCGTTTTGGATGAGGAGAATCATTTGTAGAATGTATCATTTTCCTCTTTTTGTATTACCTTTCGGTAATTTATGAGAGTTGTTTATTCAATTTTTCCCCAAGTACGCTTCTAGTTCGGTTTAATTGATGGCCTTTAGCAAATGGCACGGTTCCCGAAGGGTATTTGGCTCCGGTACCGATTTTTCGAAAACGGGTTCTTCGGTACCCGTTTGCATCATTTTATGCATCCCTAATATAATGTAGATTTAAAACTCGGCATGTATGTACACACGTTGGTATAAGTATGTGGGCAGTCAGTGCCCGTACTTTACCGCATTGGTAGTTTGACATACCTTTTTGACCCATTTTTCATTTTCTACTACTTCTGCTACCAACACTTAGATTCTACCAATATTTCAGTATTTTCGCACTGAAAACGCATACTGCGATAATTTTAAAGTATTGAATTGCAGAGCCCATCCAACTAACATTAGGAGGCGATACTGACCAAATCAGTAAATTTTGAAAAATTTCTGAAGAACTTAAACAGGAAATTAATTTTTGAGTAGAGAAATATAGTAACTGAGTACGCGAATATTTTCTGCGCTATTTCTTCAGTTTGTTTTTTTTTTTTTTTTGAATAATTTGAACGAAAGTAAAGGGTTCTACGTAAACGATTACCTGCCGAGATCGGTTATTATGTGGCAGTACTTTTGGTACTTTGGAATATTGTTGTGGTAGGTAGACGTTTTGGGATTTGATTTATTTGGTGATTTGTTTGTTTTGCGATAAATTGGGAATTTTTTGGTACCAATATAAACTGCAGTTATTGTTTTCATGAAACTTCTACTACCATTTTCCGTCTCCCAACATTTTGCCTTTAAAAAAGGTCCGTGCACTGGTAAATATTTACCAGCAGCAAAGACAAACATATTGTGCACATTCATACACACCCGTGTATGGAATGTAAAATTCCTATGAATTGAAACAACGGGAAATGTATACAGTGATTTTCCGTTCGTTCATTTCATTTTTTACTACGGCGTGGCGTGGCATAAAACTATTTTCGTGTGTCTAGAAAAAAAAACGTCAAAAGTATTTGATGTAGAGTCGCGCGTGTAAAATTGCATATCAAGCAATGCCGATGATCAATATTATAAATTTACGAAATCCATAGAAGTATATTTGTACCCCCTACATAGAAGTATATTTGTACCCCCTACAATAGTGTAAATTCTTCGAAAGGTGTGTCCTCCCGCTAATACGTCGTCTACATACATGCACTCTCGCAGGATGCTCGATGCTGTTGGATGGGAGTGCTCCACATCGTCAGCTAGCTGTAGAAGCGTTCTGATGGCCAGGTATGGAGCGCAGTTAACTCCGAACGTTACAGTCTTTAACTCGTAGAGGCCTATTGGTTCACTAATGTCCTTTCGGAAAACAATCCTCTGAAATTTGATATGGTTGGCATCCATCCAAATTTGCCTATACATTTTCTCTATATCGCTATTAAAGACATATCGATAGAGTCTCCAACGTAGAATAAGAATTGGGAGATCTGCTTGTAGTATTGGACCAGGGAGGAGAATGTCGTTTAGGCTGGTGCCATTAGCCGTCGGGCTTGAGGCATTGAAAACGACTCGGACTTTCGTCGTTACACTTTCTGCTTTGACAACGGCGTGGGGTGGCAGAAAATAATTATCCGAATCGTCGGATGGTACATTATTTTTAATTTTTTTCATATGTCCAAGCGTTTCGTATTCGGATAACACCCGAACATACTCTTTCCCTAACTCTTGGTTTTTCAGTAATCGCCCCTCATTTCTGAAGAATTGTGAACATGCGCGCTTTAGGGACGGTCCTAATGCAATCTTCTCAGGGTAATCCTGCCTGAATGGTAACGAAACTGTATATCTTCCACTTTCATCACGTTTTGTTGTGTCCTTATATAATTGTTCACAATACCTTTCTTCTTCATTAAGCATTTTATTTTTGGGAACATTTTCTACCTCCCAGAAAGTTTTTAATTGGTTGTCCAACGCAACCTCGTTGTAGAATGACATGATGCTCTTCGTGGGACTCGGTGCTTCGATGCGACCGGTTAGTATCCAACCGAACACAGTCTCTTGGGCCAAAAGTGTATTTAGTACATTCTTTTTCAGACCACTCAGTATAATTTGGGGATATATGTCTCCTCCAAGTATGAGGTCTACATCTTCGTTGATGTAGAACCTCTTGTCTGCCAAAACCAAGTCTGGGAATGCCTGCATAGTCATGACGTTGATATGGCAGGATGGAAGATTCCCAGTGAGTTTGGCTAAGACTAGAACGGGTGTAGTCAGGCTGAAGCAGGCATCCACTGGTGAACGTAATTCAATTTTGGATGCTTCTTTCACCTGAGCTGACACCGAATTTGTGATGCCGGAAACTTGGGCATGCATTTTTCTCGCTGGCAAATTGATTCTGCGTTTCAGTCTTTCAGTTATAAAGGAACATTCAGACCCTGAATCAATTAATGCCCGTGCGGAGAAGTCGGTACCATTATGGCGGATGTGTACGCGAGCAGTTCCTAATAGCACGCCTGTGCTGGAATTGGCATGACAGGATTTTACATTCTGGTTCGCAGATTGTCGCGCCTGTGCCGAAGTTGTTGGGATATTATCCGCATCTTTGAACGGATTGCGTACAGCCGTGTGCTGAGATGTATCCGCATGCAGGAGCGTGTGGTGACGAGAGTGGCATTTGGAACAGTTGTAGGAACTGGTGCACTTCGTCACGGTGTGTCCTGGGGATAAGCAATTCAGGCAGCCACTTGTGGATTTTATAAATTTTATCCTTTCTACTGGGGTTAACTCGCAGAAACGTGAACAGGTGCGTAATCTGTGTTCAGGGGATTTACACATTTTACAAATTGATTTTATTGTTTGCTTGGATACTTTCGTTTGAAAAGCACCAAGTCTTTTCGTAGGGGGTTCCGTTGATTGTCGCGACGCGTTTGGTTTTTGCACTTTCGAAGTGGCATGCCCTGTAAAACCAGACACTGTTTCAAGTGTCTGAAACCGATTAGACAGGAATTTATCCATATCCTCCCACTTGGATATGTCCATTTTATGATCTATACTTTGCTCCCATAGAGCCAACGTGCTCTCTGGTAGCTTGGTTGAGCAGAGATAAGTCAGGATTGCATCCCAATTGGAAGTGTCAATTTTGTGGCATTTGAGGGACGAAATACAATTATTTATATCATTTTGCAGCTTTTTTATTGAACTGCCACACTCACTTTCTACCTTTTTTAAGTTAAATAGAATTTGTAGTTGTGTGTTAACTAAGATACGTTTGTTTTCGTATCTTTCACACAAGTTTTTCCAGGCCATCTCGAAACCTTCATTTGTGAGAGGGCATTTTTTTACGATATCTTTTGCTTCGCCCTGCGTTTTGTTGTTGAGATGGAATAACTTTTCCACCCCTTTCAAACTAGAATTGTTTATATATATTGCCGTGAACAGGTCGCGAAAAGTTGGCCAAGACAGATAATCCCCTTTAAAAACTTCCGTGTCGCAAGCAGGGAGGCGAATTTTATGCGCATGAGGTTCTTGCTCAGGGTTGACGTTCTTTTCATCTTTCTTGTACTTTTCTGCCTCAGCAGATATAGACGCTAAGCATCGCAAGTAGATTGCGTATGCTGCTTTTTTCTTTTTTCTTACCGCCATAACGTCATCCCCTGACACCTCCTCAGATCCTAGTAGCGAATCAAACGCAGACTTTACCTTCTTCCACAATGACCGCAACTCTTCCTGCTGTATCGCAAGGGTGTGTTTGCTATGGTCGCTTTCCGGAATAAGGCTGTAATCTGTATCAAACTCTGCGATTAATTCTACCAGTCTGATGTAGGTTTCCATGGTCCTTTTTGAATTTATTAAAGAAATAATTGCTGATTAGAGAAATGGAACGATTTTGAGTGAAAATACCTGCCCAGCCGTAAATAAACACTATTGAAATTCGAAGCTTTATTATTTATTTTTGTATTGCAGACTTTTTTCTCGGTAGCGACAACAACAGAGGTTGATTTTTCGACTTTTTGTCACAACAGCGACAACAAAAAGGATTTATTTTTGGACTTTTGCCTCGGCAGTAAATAACAGAAAAAGGGGGACCACTCGCCACCTACACAGTTTAATGGTTGAATTGTAAAAAGACAAGTGCGTGCGATATTGTTTTTCGGAATTGAGAATAAGCGGAAAAAAAGTGTAAAAAGTGTTTTCAGTGAAGTGAGCGCCGGATTAACTAAGTTGAACTTAACTTCGTTTTGTGATGTGCACGAAATAACAACAACAAAAAAACCTATTCAATATAGTGAGGAAAGTGAGGTTAGGTTATCCTCTTCCTTGTGTTGTGTCTGGAAAACCTTACCGCTTGTGGGGGGATGAACCAGATAATCACAAGGACCGAAATAAATATTAAAACCAAGTGAATTAAATTCGAAGAAAAAACAATTTAAGAAAGAAAAAAAAAAAACTGGCGCTCACTAAAATAAAGTTTCACCTTTTTCACCCCCGCTCGATCTCAATTTTTTCGCAAAAACACGGGTATTTTCTTAATTTTTTAGTCACGGACACTCAAAAAAAAGTGGCAAGAAATATAACACTTACTTCTTATTGGTTTTTGTGCTGGCGGTATTTATTGCGGACAGTTGTGGTTATGGCTGTGGCTCCGGTGGCTGCTAATTTGTGTAATATAATCCCACTTTTCTCGTGTTGTGTTTGGCTGTTGCGGCAATCCTTTGACAAATTGTCTAGTATGTAAATGTGCTGTGCAGGTTGATATGTGGACTGTAATTTGTAGGTGCTTTTAGTTCCTTTTTCGGGGAGTAAGGACCAATGTTCGGCCTGGGTGCGTCTGGAACCGGCAGTGGGTAGGCGCACACGGGTCGATATTGGAGTGGATGGTTCGCTCAAAAGAAATAAATAAAAACACAGGAGGAATTCCTCGTTATAAAATAATACTTTAATTTAGAGTGATGGGAAGATATACAGTGTTGATACAATATTACCTTGGCGCTTTAAGTGACGATGGTGATCCTTGCGATGTGTGCTGGTTGGCGGTCGATCGAAAAAAAAAGACCGGTTATCCCGTTGACGACAACCGCTAAGCCGCGAAAAAGTCCTCTGGTATTAAGGAGGAGAAAAAAGCCACACACACAACAGCCCCCACATATACGTGCATGGGTGCTGACAGCCTGCACACACACATGCATGCGTATGAAACGCATGCATGTGCATGCATGCACACAAATGCGGCGTGAGTGTGGGTGGCTGGAAATCTTATTAAAACGTTAGGCAGGGGCGCCGTCAATCAAGTAAAAGTTAGGCCTTGGGCCTAAACAAAGGTAGATTTAGACAAATGATATTTGAAAGGTTTTAATCAAAGATTTATAAAATGACGTTAATGAATTGAATGATGTGCTTAATTACTCCTACCGCGATGGCACGTATATGTTCCGATGACTTTCGCGCAAGGATATTGGCACATGTAAGATGGACAAAGGGTTCACCGCAAGTGCGTGAGTTGATTAATATAAATTGATAAACCTACGATACTATTTGGAGATACTTCCTGGATGGATTTGATTGGTGAGAAACTGAATTGATTGAATCTGCTTGAAGATGGGTGTACTTCGTTGGTAGACTTCGACTTTCTAGATGGTGCTTGATTACAGATGAACGATATGCCCGTGCGACTAGCTGATGATAACGAATAAGAAGAGAGCGAAATGACGGAATGCAAATGTATATATAGAAGATCACGTCATTGGAAGGCAACTCTACTGAGTGTTGGTTGGAAGTAATGGATGGCAACTCCCGTCTACTTCACTTGCAGGGTTGTATGAGCGCTAGTTATGTGACCGAAAGTCACTTATCAAACGGATAGTGACCTAAGGAATGGAATACTATTTAAGTGAGCACACCTCACTTAAACAGCTACAATCGACCGCGACACATCGTTAACTCTTTTATCGACATGCTTATGAATCCGACGACAAAGTCGGTTGAAAATCCAACCTTGCTACGCAAAATTTTTGATGGAGCTCATGAAGTTATTCGGGGCCTGGAAGGTTCAAATCAAACTAGTCGCGATTGTTGGTTAATTTATTTGTTGTTAGCGAAAATTTATCCAGAGTCTAGGCGTCGTTGGATAAACGACAGCAAAGCAAAATCTGAACATTTCATTGAAGAATTTCTACGATTCTTAAACTCCCGTAGCGAAGAGTTGGAGTTAGGTGATCGCAGGAGTAATAGTTCGTCGAAAACATCTGAGGCGGGTAAGCAGTCGCGTGCCTTAGTAGCCACTGACTCAAATACTCCATCATGTATAAAATGTAGTTCCAAAAAACATAGCATCGCGAAATGCCCAGCATTTGCCTCACTTAGTATTGAAAATCGTCATAATTTTATTAAAGGTAAATCTCTTTGCTTCAATTTTCTAATGGTGGTCAAACATCGTATTCATGTTCAAGCAAATTCCGTTGCAAGGGATGTCACCCACGTTACCACACTTTGGTTCAGCCTGCTAGAGCGACATCGTTGTGGGCGCCAACAGCGAGCGCTTCTTCCATTTCTCCGACAATATCATCGACCCCGTGGACAACTATATCACATGTTGCTCGCTCATGCTCAACAAATAGTTCAGAGCACATAAACGCAATTGATAACTCGCAAGGGAGTAGCAATGATTTTGTTTTGCTCACAGCTACTGCTTATATTCAGACTGCAGCGAATTATCTGATTGTGCCTCTGAACTCTCTTATATTACAGCGCGCTGCGCACAAGGCTTAGCCCTCTCGCGCTCTTATTCTCGTGTAGTTCTTTCAGGTATACTATCGATCAATGCCGAAACTACATGTTGCTCCGTCATGCTCAACAAATAGTTCAGAGCACATAAACGCAATTGATAACTCGCAAGGGAGTAGCAATGATTTTATTTTGCCACAGCTACTGCTTATATTCAGACTGCAGCGAATTATCGGATTGTGCCTCTGAACTCTCTTATATTACAGAGCGCTGCGCACAAGGCCTAGCCCTCTCGCGCTCTTATTCTCGTGTAGTTCTTTCAGGTATACCATCGGCCAATGCCGAAACTACGCGTGGACAATGCGCTCTACGTATCAAATCTCGAGTGAGCAGTCACATGTTAGATGTCAACGTTAACGTTCTTAGCAGAGTTACTTCTCCACTCTCAAGAGAACCAATAAAAACAACTACAATAAGTCAGCTCGGAGGGCTTCCCCTTGCGGATCCGTCATTCCATAAGCCAGCGCATATTGATATTCTGCTTGGCGTACAGTAAGTATGGGATATCTTCACAGCGGATAAAATCTACGACACGCATAGCAATGTTATAGCCGTATCGTCTATTTTTGGGTGGATAGTTACAGGTATGCCACCAAATCCTATACGTCACTCAATTTCGCTAGTCACTCAAGCTGATATCAATAGGTCTTTAAAACAGTTTTGGGAGATTGAAGAGGCTCAGATACCAGTAGATAGTGGGGAGATTGACTATGCTGAAAATCGTTTTACCACAATGCATATAAGATCACCTGATGGCAGGTATGTAGTCGAATTACCATTTCATCAACCAAACTTCACGTTTTTGGACACAATAAGCGGAGCCTTGGCACGCTTTCTAACAGTTGAACGTCGTTTACTGAGAGATGATTCACTCAGACACCAGTACGTGGAGTTTATGCTAGAGTACATTAAGCAAGGGCACATCAGGGAGTTGGGTTCTGATGAAATAGAATTTAATGATGGGAAATACTTTTACATGCCTCATCACCCAGTTCTGGGGAAAAGCTGCGAGTTGTTTTCGATGGTTCATTTAGGTATGCGAATGGGTTATCACCCAACAGTGCTCTTTGCACAGGTCCAAACATTCAAAGAAATCTATTTGTTGTTTCCAATGCATAGATTTGTTTGCTCGGTCGATATTGTGAAAATGTTTTGGCAATTTTGGACAGCCGAAGATTATCGAAATTATCAGCGCATTTTGTGGCGCGAGTCTCCGACGGATCGGATTGGTCATTTTCAACTTAGTACAGTCACCTATGGAACATCATCAGCACCCTTTTTAGCCGTAAGAGTCTTGAAGCAGCTTTCTAAAGCCTACGCGGAACAATATCCGCTAGCATCGAAAATATTAGCGGAAATTTTTTATGTTGATGACGTGTTGATCGGTGCTGAAACTGAGGAAAATCTGCTTGAAATAAAGGATGAGCTTTGTCAGCTAATGTCACGTGCTGGTCTAGAGCTAAGTGAATGGGTATCTAACTGCCCAAGCCTAAATTCAAGCCAGCAGGATCAAAATATATTGAATTTTGCAGAAGAGGGAACAGCAAAGGTCCTAGGTTTACGTTGGGATCCAGTAGGAGATAATTTAGTTTACAAGGTATGTGTTGAGGATTCGGCTAGTGTTAGTAAAAGACGGTTGTTGTCGGAATTATCGGGCATATTTGATCCGCTGGGATTATTGGCGCCTGTCATTGTCCAGTACAAAATTCTGCTTCAGAAATTGTGGTTGCTTAACTTGGATTGGGATACCCCGCTGTCCAGTGCGTCTGGAAAGTTATGGCTAAAATATCTCAGCGACATGGAAAGTATTAAAAGGGGTTTTATACCCCGCTTTGTGTCGACGTCAATAACAGATGCTATAGACCTACAAGTTTTTGTGGTGCATCCAAGCAAGCCTATGTAGCCCGTAGTATACTGCCGCACCCAGGATCGAGATGGGGCATATCATGTGCATCTCGTTGCTGCTAAGACGCGATTAGCTCCCCTGAAGCAAATGTCGTTGCCGAGCCTGGATCTATGTTGTGCATTGCTATTATCACGTCTCATTAGCGTTATAAAAGAAATTTTACCACAAAGCGTTATTTCAGTTAACGCGTGGTATGATTCGACGATAGTTTTAGCTTGGCTTTCCCAATCTCCAGCAAAGCTTAAGACCATTGTTGCGAATCGTACGTCGGAAATTATTTACATTTTTACCACGCCGCGTTTGGAACCATGTTGTGTCCAAAGAAAATCCTGCCGATTGCGCTAGTCGAGGTATGCCTGCAGCCGAGCTGCTCAATTTCAATATTTGGTGGAACGGGCCACCATGGTTACGCGACGAAAGGGGCTTCCAAGAAGCGCTTCTGAGAAGGACCCCTTGCAAAGCAACTACAGACCCTGACGTGAACAAAGAACTTAAGGCTAACACACTTCTGTTGGTTCTAACTGCTCCAGAATGCAGCCACTCACTTAAAAATCTTATTGAAAAATCATCTTCTTGGATCAAAGTTATTAGAACTGTTGCCTATATTCTGCGATTCATCGAACATTTACGTCCACATACCAGGGGGACCACTGAAGGATATTTGAAATATCACGAATTTGAAGATGCAAGACGAATACTTTTGCGATATGCACAGGATTGCTTTAAGGAATTTCGAGAAAATTTGGCGAAGAGAACTTAACTCCCGCTCCAAGCTCTTAAAATTTAATCCGTTTATTGATGAGTGCGGCTTGATGCTGGTTTGAGGGCGTATTCGTTGCGTGGAGATAGATGGAAAAACTGCCGAAGTTGCACCGAATTACGTATCTGTTTCTACAAGAGGCACAAAAAATATTTGCATCCAGGGGTGTCAGCACATTTTGTAATTATCCGGCAAAAATATTGGGTTTGGAAGCCAGAAACTTAATTATCAGCCTTACTTTCAAGTACGTGAAATGGTTTCGTCAACGGAAAATATCTATGTAACAAATGATGGCAGATATCTCTGCGATTCGAGTAGGAAGGCATATCCGTTCGAAAATAGTGGATAAGATTATGCGGGACCGCTAGCATTAAAGGTGGCTTCTGGCAGAAATCCTAAATTATCAAAAGGATATATATGTTTATTTGTCTACTTAACAACATCTGCTATTCACTTGGAGGTGGCCGATTGTTTCCTGGCCGCATTATGCCTATTCATGTCACGTAGTGGAAAGTGCTCCCAAACATTTAGCGACAACTGCAGAAATTTTCTTGGTGCATCTCGTCAATTTGATGAAATGCATAAGGCACTTATGTCAGAAGAGCGTAATTAAATCATTTCTGCAGAGGACGGAATCCGATGGAATTGCATACAACCACATGCACCGCATTGGGGAGGAATATGGGAGTAGGCAATTCGATCAGTCAAACTCCAGCTACGACGCGTTATTAGCAACCATGCTTTAACCTTCGAAAAAATGCATACCCTGTTGGATCACATTGAAGCACTGGTTAACTCCCGGCTACTTGGAGCAGCGCCGGGCACTGACATTAACTACTTATATCCTTCCCATTTTTTAATAGGTCGTCCATACACTATGGTACCAGAAGGAAAGTTGTCTGATGTTGAACCAAATAAACTGACTATTGGCAGCATGTTCAAAACATGATACAGGGGTTTTGGCAGCGATATAGAGTATTTAACCTCATTACAGCAAAGGCCCAAGTAGACAAAGGGGACTCCAAACATATCAATAGGAAGCATAGTGGTCGTAAAGGAAAATAACGTACCTCCTGCTCGATGGTTACTCGCAAAAGTAATAGAGATATACCCGGGTAAGGATTGTCTGGTTCGTGTTGCAAAGTTGAAAACAGCATCCGGAGAATTTATTCGACCTGTCACGAAGATTGTGGTACTACCTACATTCTGAAACACCGTTTCAGTGTGCCCCGGGGTGTTTCAGAATATATTACATATAATTTATTTTGTACAAATATAGTTCACGGTCTCTATGCTTAGTTAGGCATTCTCTACATGTGTAACAGTTTCTTTCCAGTTGTTCTCATTGTAAATATTATTAGTATGTTGGAAAAATATATGGATATAAATATGTAATTGTATTAATTGTTCTGTTATTATTTTTGGTACATACCCAAATGGTTTCATACTCGTATTAAATAATTTGCTAGTTTAGTCTTGGGTTGAAGCTTGTACGTGAATAAACTGTTTCGATTAATAACCGCGGTTTTCATTTACTCGTCGCATTCATGGCATTCATCGCCACTTACCATTTTTGATAATTAGTCTCAATTTATTACGCACAAGGTTGTCTTGCCCTAATAAAATATCGCAAGGTAATAATTCGTCATCTGCTACGTATAGATTAACCGTTATATCAATTTCATTGACCATTAAGTTTGTTTCCCATACCTCATTTGCATGTCGACTACCACCACATATTCCAGTAATCTGTATGGCACAATTATTATATTTGCCAGCTGCTTTGTCACTCACAGATTTTCTAATCATGCTACAGTGTGCACCCGTATCAATAAACGCTTTTATATTTTGTCCACCCAATAACGTGCCAACTTTAAAATTATCATCATATTGATAAAATGCATTTCTTATTTTTGCTACAGGTTTACATTCCGATTCAACTTTTGTATGCACTTTCTTACATCCTTTCTTTGTTTACGTTGTGGTTTTTGACAATTAACGGAAATATGTCCTATTTCATCACAATTATAACACTTCACAGTCTTATTTGTTTTGGTCTCATTTTTCTTATTAGAATATTCATTCTTGTTTTCATTCATATTTGCTTGATCTTTAACTTCGAACTTTGTTTAATTACGCGACATACTTATCGGCAAATTCTTTTCATACTCTTTTAATGTTTCTCTTAATTCTCTCAATGTATTTATTTTTTGAGCAGCTATTGCTACTTGTAGTTCACGTTTACGTAGCCCTTCTCTCGCGTATTTTACCATAGCTGTTTCGCTCAACTTATATCGTCGCCCAAGTGCACTCACACGAAAACAATAATCTTCCCCAAAGGTGCACAAATTACACTATTCACTCTTTCAATAAATTCCTCAGCCGACAACGAAACATCACCTGCCGAGTCGAAGTCTGGAACAGTTTCAGCTATTTCACGCACTGAATAATTACTTCGCGGTACCGGTATACTTGAATTTTTATTTGTGTAAGGAGACAAATTACTTACACTTCGATCTCGTTCGCTTTGCTCGATATTCACAACACTATTTAGAGGGTTGTTTTGCACATAACTCAACATATTTTTGAGCATTCCACGCAACTCATTCATTTGTTCGTTATTATTTTCAACGCCCGTAGCTTCTTCCGTTTCGTTTTCATCTTTGAATTCTATTTCATTTGAAAAGACAACAAGGTAATTCAAGCGAATAGTGATCGTAGTTTTTGTACCAGTTGAGAGAGCATTTCTCTCTTGCAACAAAAGTTTTAATTGCGCGACAGGCAACGATTTTATGCTTCTAATTTTTACGAAAGTTTTACCGAATTTACAAAACAACACCACAAATTACACGCACAATTTTTTTTTATTCCAAATGGATTTCCTTTTGGCGATCTATCTTTTAGAATGCACTGGTAAACCTTTAGCACATTTCACGTTATAAACCTCGACACGATTATTCAAACACGTAGCCGCTTTTAAAGAGAAATGCATCCTTGAACGCTTAGCACATACTTCCACCTCGTGTACGCGCGAACCGTCTCACTTCTGAATTGAAAGAAAAATATTAACCGAATGGATTAATTACGAAAAAGTTAATTATGTATTTAATAAGAATATTTTTCAAGAAGAACAAGTAAGGACGGGCCTGTCTTCGGCTGTGCCGAAGACTTAATACCTTTCATGAATGGGGTTGAACAAGAATCTTATTCCATTCGTAATCTCCAAATAATCGGCTGTATAAAATAACAAATATATAGTGAAAAAATGTGCATACCTAGGCGATTTTTAAGATAAATATTGTGACGAATATTAGCATCACTAAGCTGATACTGGCGGCCACCGTGGTGTGATGGTAGCGTGCTCCGCCTACCACACCGGATGCCCTGGGTTCAAACCCCGGGCAAAGCAACATCAAAAATTTTAGAAATAAGGTTTTTCAATTAGAAGAAAATTTTTCTAAGCGGGGTCGCCCCTCGGCAGTGTTTGGGAAGCGCTTCGGGTGTATTTCTGCCATGAAAAGCTCTCAGTGAAAACTCATCTGCCTTGCAGATGCCGTTCGGAGTCGGCATAAAATGATGTAGATCCCGTCCGGCCAATTTGTAGGGAAAATCAAGAGGAGCACGACGAAAATTGGTAGAGAAGCTCGGCCTTAGATATCTTCGGAGGTTATCGCGCCTTACATTTTTTTAAGCTGATACTAAATAAACAATAATGCAGCAATAAAAACTCATGAAGCAGCCCCTCGTACATGCATGAACTCATCAATCATCTTTTACACACATATATAAAAGGCAAACGAAGAGATAACTCACACACAGATGTAGTCATCAGCCGAGTTAAAGTATTTTGTTGATAACTAATCCAAATTTTTAGTAGTTTATGCCTATTTGAGTGAATTATTATATTCTTATTATCATTTTCTATATTGTAACGAATTTGCTGCAAATCCTCTTATTTGCAATCCTCTGCTAAGTTCGAATCACTAAACTGTTGAATAAATAACTCCAATATTGAGTAATGGAAAAATGGCTTTTATTAAAGTACTTCACAATAACACTCAAACTGTGCAACGAATAGTTTGCTTAATAACCACACTGATTGATAGCTCAATGAAACCCTACTATTCAAACTAATACTGTTATTGCTCGCTAGATATCGTCTTAATCGAAACTGCTTGACAACTCAAATCAAACTGAATTCCAGCGCCTCTACATCTGCGGCCGTTTATACTCTCTGGTTTCCTCGTTCGCATCTTCTAGAATCTAATAGCATTGTCCATGAGCTCTCAAACTTCTCAGCTATAACTAAAATGGTACGATTTTATAGCTTCTCTCATACCCCATGCTTGTATATGTGAGCGACACTTCCACAATTATAATTGCCTACATTTAGGACATTTTCAAATAAGATGCCTGCATATGGTTGTGCCATGCTTCTCAGCTTCGTGTACCTACATATGTGTAGACATAATGATTGATTCGTTTATGTAGATAAAAGTGACTGTCTGCTTTATTGTTGTTGTGAGTTTATTTACTTAGCATCAGACTAGGGATGTGAGTATCACTTGGTGTCACTCATAGTCGTCAAACTGCCCTCCACCTAAGTATGATCGTCCCGATCAGCGAAATCTCCCGATCTGAACGCTGCTAGCATCTCCAATTGAACCACTCTTCTACATCGAGGTTTCCCAATGGTTTGTATGCGGTAGATGGTGTCACTGATCTTCTTCACAACTTTGTACGGGCCTTCCCAACTGCACCGAAATTTGGACGGAACACCTTTCTGTCGGTGGTGGTTGTATAGCAGTACCAAATCTCCCTCCCGGAAACCTTCTGAATTATTTTCCTTGTCATACCTGTGTTTCATATTACTACTCATTATCCCGGATCGTTCCCCCGCACTCTGCTGCTAAGACAATGAACTACTTCGTAGAGCTTGTGCTTGACGGATTGGTTTCGCATACTCAGCATCGTTCCCACGTTTCACAACAGCAGTGCGCTCTGGCTTGAAACTATCCTCGCATTTTTTCTGGGAAATTCGTTTCTTCGGTGTTGTGCGTCCATTAGATTTTGTCAATGCCGGTCTTTTTCTCGCAGGTACTTTTAATTTCGCTTTATTTGGCCCATTCAAGCCATCAACTTTTACTCTTGACTTTCGTGGCTTTTGTCGCCTTTTCTCCACCAGTACTCGATTACTGCTGAAACCTTTTTCCAAACTGAAGTTAAGTGGCACATCCTGGTTCTTATAGCGCATAATTTTTCTCCGCATATCGATCCTGATGAAGAAGTCCTCTCCCAATATGAGTTCATCAACGATATGCGCCACAACGAATTTGTGTAAAACCATGACCTTCCCAATTAGGACTTCACATATCACTTCTCCCTGGACTTGGTTATACTCGCCTGTGACCGTACACAATATTGCTCCAGGTAAAGACTTTACTCTCCTGTGCACCAAATCAGATCGAATCAAGGAATGAGATGCGCCCGTATCTACAGTCAGTACATGTTCTTTGCCATCCACATTCCCTCTGACGGTAAGACTGCTCGATTTTCTACCAATTTGCAACACAGATATCACAGGGCATTCAATAGCTGGATCTAGCTCTCGATCTCTACCTCTTACTCGCTCTTGGTCATCTTCTCCAGGTTTGCGTTTACGGCCACCCACATTGTTGGAACTACTAGGATCAAGATCGCAATGACGGGAAATGTGACCGGACTTCCCGCATTTGAAACATTTGATAACTTATTCACTCCGCTTTTGCAATCCTTTCAGCGCCTCCAATATTGCGTCTACCCTGTCTGGCCTTTCTATCTACACATGGCGTGCTTTGTAAACTGGTTTACACAGAAACAATGCTGTTTCTTGAGTCAGTGCATGGGATACCGTTTCTGCAAATGTTTGCTTTGGGTTTGCGTATGTAGCTCGCTTCGTTTCCACGTCCCGTATGCCATTTATAAAACTCTGGATTTTTACCCTCTCGGTGTATTCCACGGGTGCGTCCGCATTTGCGAGATGAGCCAACCTTTCAACATACGAGGCAAATTCCTGCAAATTCTCATTCGCTCTTTGGTGATGGTTTTGCAACTCAATTTGGAATATCTGTTTCCTATGCTCCCTTCCATAACGTCTCTCGACAGCGGCCATCAATGCTTCATAATTGTTCCGCTCTCCTTCGGGAATCGTCTGTAGGATTTCAGCAGCAGATCCTTTCAATGCCACGAATAGTGCAGCAACTTTATCTTCCGCACTCCAGTTGTTCGCTGCTGCGGTCTTCTCAAACTGAATCTTAAACACCTGGAAAGGAACAGAGCCGTCAAAAGTTGGAGCTTTTACCTTCGTATTGCTTGCTGAAACAACTGGGCGAATTAGTTGCAATTCCTGTATACGACCTCTCAAAGCATCCACCTCTGCCTCAAATTTTTCTTCAAACTGCGTTATTTTCTCGTCCATACGCGCTTCGAGTTTTGATGATATACGTGTCTTGCTCTTTATGTTGTGTTTCCATCTTTGATATAATCTGTGTCGACATTTCTGAAATACGTGTCTCATGTGATTCCAGCTGGGATGCCATATATGTCTTCTGCACTTCCAGTGGAGATGACGTTTGCGACGACATTTCGGATATACGTGTCTCCTGTGCTTACATCTTGGATGTTATACGTGTCTCCTGCGATTCTAATTGTGATGACATATACATTTTCTGTTGAGATGACATATACGTTTTCTGTTCTTCTAGTTGAGATGACATATACGTTTTCTGTTCTTCTAGTTGAGATGACATTGTCGATGTTTGAGCAGATAATGCATCCAAAATCATGTTCAAGTCTGTGCTCGTAACTGTCTGCGATGTTTCGTTTTTCTCTTCAATTTTTGTTGTTGTCTCGTCCCCATCAGGATAAAAGACTTACTCGTCCACATCAATTTCTTCTGCTTCCATTGCCTCTCGTAGCCGTGCCTGAAGTTCTAGTTTGACGCCGCTTGTATTCAATCCACGGCTCTCCAACTCCTTCTTCGTTGCTGGATCTTCAATTCACTTAATTTTGCCATGTCCTTGTTGTCCTCCGGAATTTATTCAACAATTCCTCTTCTGACACCAATTGTAACGAATTTGCTGCAAATCCTCTTATTTGCAATCCTCTGCTAAGTTGGAATCACTAAACTGTTGAATAAATAACTCCAATATTGAGTAATGGAAAAATGACCTTTATTAAAGTACTTCACAATAACACTCAAACTGTGCAACGAATAGCTTGCTTAATAACCACACTGATTGATAGCTAAATTAAACTCTACTATTCAAAATAATACTGCTATTGCTCGCTAGATATCGGCTTAATCGAAACTGCTTGACAACTCAAATCAAACTGAATTCCAGCGCCTCTACATCTGCGGCCTTTTATACTCTCTGGTTTCCTCGTTCGCATCTTCTAGAATCTACTATCATTGTCCATGAGTTCTCAAACTTCTCAGCTATAACTAAAATAGCACGATTTTATAGCTTCTCTCATACCCCATGCTTGTATGTGTGAGCGACACCTCCACAATTATAATTGCCTACATTTAGGAGCATCTCAAATAAGATGCCTGCATATGGTTGTGCCTTGCTTCTCAGCTGCGTGTACCTACATATGTGTAGACATAATGATTGTTTCGTTTATGTAGATACAAGTGACTGTCTGCTTTATTGTTGCTGTGACTTTATTTACTTAGCATCAGACTAGGGATGTGAGTATCACTTAGTGTCACTCATAGTCGTCACAATATTGTAGGGAATTAAAGTGAAATTGTTTTTACTATCTATATTTTCTACTCTATATTTTGTTAAAGAAAATTATTGTTCCTATCAATATTACGGAACACATTAACTAAGATTATGACCTCTCTAATAGGCGAGGTTTTTCTGGATGAAAACGGTTAAACAAAGCTTTTATTTTTTTCTCAGTTATCTCAACTAATATTTATATACGAATCATGTCAAACTAATATTTATATTTATTTATTAATGTCATATTTCTAATAAGTAATAAAGATAATTGATTTAGATTTCCTTACTTTACCATCTTTATCAAACAAAAGCCTCTGCACTGTTATTAAAACAAACGTGTAGAATAAGATGATGGTTTCAGTCATCATCGACTGAAAATTGACATTGTTCTAAAAAGATTGGGTAGATTCAGTTACTCCTAGAGCAAGAAGTAGTTGTAGTTAAACCAGTGGGTACAGTGGATGCAAACATTTTTCATATCTTTTCTTATACCATTTTCCATATGTTCCAGAAATATTTTTATTAGATCTTATGTGCCATGCGATTTTCTGCGGCGGCCACCAAGACAGAATCGTCATGATATTTAGGTGTGAAGAATTTTTATTTTTATTTTGTCGACTTTTGTCATATGCATAACTTCTGGGGTTGATGCAAATATTAGATCTTTTGAGAACTTAGGTACCTATTTTATATTATTTATATTTGCTTACTCGGGTATTCATTATTATGGACCAATTTGTCTCCTAAGGGACACTTGACTTTCTTACAAGTCCTAAATTGCCGGCATTTTTCAGCTTGGTCGAATGTTGTCCTAGGTCAATAAATTCCTCAGCAATCCGGTTGCTTGTATTTAAGTATTATGCTACAAATTTTCTATCCTTTGTGATGAAAACGAGCGCAACATGTCTAATTGCAAATTTATTTATTAAGCGCTTTATTTATAATAAGATTATCTTTGTGAGCTTTTGGTAATATTGTTATTGACTGGTTAATGTATGCTTCCACTTTCTTTTCCTGCTATGTATTTTTTTGAAGTATTAATCGTGATATTACTATAGAATTGTATCTGCTGCTTCTGTACTTATCAAGAGAGAAATATTTTGTACATATGTAGCTATTTAGCTGAAGATTGAGTACATGCCCTTTTTCTTTTCTTTAAAGTTATTAAAATTCTTGGTTTGCCATTGAACTTAGACAGCGCTGTTGAAGCTGTCTCTCCTGTTGATTGAGACATTTTGAAGGTTACTGTTTGGAAAGGGATTTTAATTAATAAGGTATTGAAGTTGATATTTAAATTTTTTTCATGAGGTTTTATATGCGATCTTGAATTCTTTTTAGTTGTCTAAATGATATTATACTCAGAGTGCTTTTCACACAGAGTATATTAACTTTGATTGGATAACGGTACCGACTTTTTATATATATAACATTTTGGAAAACACAAAAACCTAATTATTTAGTAAATAATACACCTAGAATGTTGAAATTTGACGTGTGGACTGATAAAATTTTGAAAAAATGGTACACAATTTCATTACGATATGTTAATTATACTCAGTTGAGCAGAGCTCACAGAGTATATTAACTTTGATTTGATAACGGTTGGTTGTACAGGTATAAAGGAATCGGGATAGATATAGACTATATCAAAATCATCAGTATCGAAAAAAAATTCGATTGAGCCATGTCCATCCGTCCGTCCGTCCGTCCGTCTGTCCGTTAACACGATAACTTGAGTAAATTTTGAGTTATTATTTTTGAGTTTATAAAACTCTGGATTTTTACCCTCTCGGTGTATTCCACGGGTGCGTCCGCATTTGCGAGATGAGCCAACCTTTCAACATACGAGGCAAACTCCTGCAAATTCTCATTCGCTCTTTGGTGATGGTTTTGCAACTCAATTTGGAATATCTGTTTCCTATGCTCGCTTCCATAACGTCTCTCGACAGCGGCCATCAATGCTTCATAGTTGTTCCGCTCTCCTTCGGGAATCGTCTGTAGGATTTCAGCAGCAGATCCTTTCAATGCCACGAATAGTGCAGCAACTTTATCTTCCGCACTCCAGTTGTTCACTGCTGCGGTCTTCTCAAACTGAATCTTAAACACCTGGAAAGGAACAGAGCCGTCAAAAGTTGGAGCTTTTACCTTCGTATTGCTTGCTGAAACAACTGGGCGAATTAGTTGCAATTCCTGTATACGACCTCTCAAAGCATCTACCTCTGCCTCAAATTTTTCTTCAAACTGCGTTATTTTCTCGTCCATACGCGCTTCGAGTTTTGATGATATACGTGTCTTGCTCTTTCAGTTGTGTTTCCATCTTTGATATAATCTGTGTCGACATTTCTGAAATACGTGTCTCATGTGATTCCAGCTGGGATGCCATATATGTCTTCTGCACTTCCAGTTGAGATGACGTTTGCGACGACATTTCGGATATACGTGTCTCCTGTGCTTACATCTTGGATGTTATACGTGTCTCCTGCGATTCTAATTGTGATGACATATACATTTTCTGTTGAGATGACATATACGTTTTCTGTTCTTCTAGTTGAGATGACATATACGTTTTCTGTTCTTCTAGTTGAGATGAAATTGTCGATGTTTGAGCAGATAATGCATCCAAAATCATGTTCAAGTCTGTGCTCGTAACTGTCTGCGATGTTTCGTTTTTCTCTTCAATTTTTGTTGTTGTCTCGTCCCCATCAGGATAAAAGACTTACTCGTCCACATCAATTTCTTCTGCTTCCATTGCCTCTCGTAGCCGTGCCTGAAGTTCTAGTTTGACGCCGCTTGTATTCAATCCACGGCTCTCCAACTCCTTCTTCGTTGCTGGATCTTCAATTCACTTAATTTTGCCATGTCCTTGTTGTCCTCCGGAATTTATTCAACAATTCCTCTTCTGACACCAATTGTAACGAATTTGCTGCAAATCCTCTTATTTGCAATCCTCTGCTAAGTTGGAATCACTAAACTGTTGAATAAATAACTCCAATATTGAGTAACGGAAAAATGACCTTTATTAACGTACTTCACAATAACACTCAAACTGTGCAACGAATAGCTTGCTTAATAACCACACTGATTGATAGCTAAATTAAACTCTACTATTCAAAATAATACTGCTATTGCTCGCTAGATATCGTCTTAATCGAAACTGCTTGACAACTCAAATCAAACTGAATTCCAGCGCCTCTACATCTGCGGCCTTTTATACTCTCTGGTTTCCTCGTTCGCATCTTCTAGAATCTACTATCATTGTCCATGAGTTCTCAAACTTCTCAGCTATAACTAAAATAGCACGATTTTATAGCTTCTCTCATACCCCATGCTTGTATGTGTGAGCGACACTTCCACAATTATAATTGTCTACATTTAGGAGCATCTCAAATAAGATGCCTGCATATGGTTGTGCCTTGCTTCTCAGCTGCGTGTACCTACATATGTGTAGACATAATGATTGTTTCGTTTATGTAGATACAAGTGACTGTCTGCTTTATTGTTGCTGTGACTTTATTTACTTAGCATCAGACTAGGGATGTGAGTATCACTTAGTGTCACTCATAGTCGTCACAATATTGTAGGGAATTAAAGTGAAATTGTTTTTACTATCTATATTTTCTACTCTATATTTTGTTAAAGAAAATTATTGTTCCTATCAATATTACGGAACACATTAACTAAGATTATGACCTCTCTAATAGGCGAGGTTTTTCTGGATGAAAACGGTTAAACAAAGCTTTTATTTTTTTCTCAGTTATCTCAACTAATATTTATATACGAATCATGTCAAACTAATATTTATATTTATTTATTAATGTCATATTTCTAATAAATATAACCCAATGTTACCACTATTTTCTGAAAAATCTACCACTAAACAAAATTCTAAAGTCCGCACACTATTAATCGCTCGGCTAAGTTGACCGAGCATGAGCGTCCACGTCCCGCTTTAAAAAGTTAACTATGTATTGGTTAACTTTTCTGAGCTCATCAATTTTTTCAAATCTAACCGTTTGTTGGGCAATAAAAACATCCGAGAAGAAGATGTTATAAATGGAGAAAAAAAATGTACAGGTGTAACCTTGGCACACATAGTGATCGATATTTTTAATAATTTAGGATTACCCTTCGAAGATTGCATTGGAATTGGAACGGATGGATGTTCTGTAATGTCATCAGAAGTTAAGGGAGCTGTGCAGGAATTTTTTAAAATATGTACTAATGCTAATCATTGTCCGTGTTTCTACCATTGTCTTAATAACTCGCTTGCGAAATCGTCGAAAGTTCTTCAAACAAATGATTGTATTGCGTTGATGAAAAAAAATTATCAGTTTTCTAAATCAGTCCCCGAAACGTACCATAGTTTTCAAAAAAACATCTGCAGGAATCATTAAGTGAACTATGTGAAACGCGCTGGTCTGAAAAAATGATGGTATAAAGCATCACAAAAATTGTAGCTTCGTTTCAAAAAATTTCTACTTGGCAAAATTCAGCAACAAGTTCTGAGGCCAGTTCTATGTTGAAATCTATTTGCGGGACAGAGTTTGTGATTTCAATGATTTGTTTGAGCAATGTACTTTCTGTTACATGACCACTAAACCTTCTTTTGCAAACATTGTCGATAGATTTGAATCAAGCTCCTGAAGCACTGAGTGACACTTTGCGAACATTAAAAAACCATAGGCTTGAAGCCGGAAGTCGTTTTTCGGGACTTTACAAAAATAGTCGCTTTAGTTGAAGTTTGATATTGTTCTTCCACGAATTGCTAAAAAGTAAATACATCGAGCGAATTACACTTCCTCAGACGCTGAAGAGTATTATCGAAAAGAAATTTATATACCTCTTCTTGATACACTGCAAACAAAGAATTTGTCTAAAGAGCTTGTCCAAGATCTTGGTAAACGATACGCATCTCTTATTGGAGGAAATAAAATTTATCTAGATTGAGAGTACGAAGTGTGGTCAGAACGCTGGTCTGATAACATCTGTAACATCTGTAAAGCTGTACACACTGAGGTGCCTGCTGTTAGAGAAGTTTTCCGAATAGCCGCCAACAAATCCAAAGAAACGAGCAGTAACGCTGCTTCTTCTTCACCAATTATCGTCAAACTATTCTCCTCACATGCTCGAAGTCGTTTACTCAAAGCTGTTGCTAGTTATTGTAAACCCAACAAAAAAGCTTTGATTGCCAGCGACATCTCAATCGAAGGCTCTGCTCGAATTTACATACGTGAAAGCCTTTCGAGAGCGAACCGCAAGATAATGCAATATGCAGCTCAGCTAAAGCGTCAACAACTCTTAGCAGCAGCTTTTTCTGTGCGAGACAGGTGATGGTTCGAAAAAGAGATGGCGAAGAAGCAATTAGGGTAAATGATAAGATAGACATTGATGAAATTGTTGGCAGAGCGTAAAACTTTTGAATTTTTAACATAATGTTATTTAAGATTTATATTTTTAAGAGTACAACAGAATTTCTAAATGTAAGATACAATGATATTTTTTCCTTTCTCTTTCCGTGTTCTACTTGTATACGCCGTACTTAAGATTGTCTATGGTGCTTTTGCCATATGAGTGTGGTGTGGTTTTCGCTTCGCAACAACAACATTCATATGGTTGTTGTCTTACAATTTCATTACAGTTTTTCTCAAATGCATGTCGCTATAGAAGTAAACTTCAAAATGAACTTCACGAGCTTTAAGTGTTTACAATGCACAAACATCAAGAGAACATTTGCTTAATTATTAATAATTGTATTTAAATAATTGTTTGCGCCGTTACAGCCTCCCCCTCTGATGAAGAAATCGTCCCGTCGATGATGCAGTCAGCATTCAAGTTACTTTCCTTGGGCGCAATGTTCTACCGTGTATAGAGTTGTTGTTGCTGTTGTGTGCATCATTTTCGATGTTTATGGACGAATTGTTTTGGTTGGCTGAGGTATCGTTTCTAGGTCGTCCTCGTTTCCGATGAGGGTAATTTGGTTTTACATCTTGTCCCATATACGGTGTTAAGTCTGCTATGTGGTGTGTTGCTATTGCGTTGTTATTATCAAGTGAACCAATAACATAACCCGATGAACCTTTCTTGGCTATAATGCGATATGGGCGATCTCTGCGTGTGGCAAACTTAGACGAAACACCTTCATTCGCTTTACTTAACACATACGTAGTGACCAATACTTTGCCACCAATATTGAAAGTTGGCTGTAACCTTTTTTTCTTATCGACGAAGTGTTTGTCTTTGTCCTGCTGCTTTTCTAGCGTTTCAACTGTCACTTTTAAGGTATTGGAAAGTTTAAGCAAATGAGGTGTTATTTGGGGCACAATATTCTCTTCTTCGAAAATAGCTTTTAGGTCATGGTGAACTTCAAGCGGGCTTCGTAGCTCTCTGCCAAATGTGAGGTATGTTGGTGTGCAGTTTGTACTTTCGCACTTTGTCGTATTCATAGCAAATCTTATCGAAGGCAAACATGTATCCCAAATTAAATGATTCTGCTTCACATAGATTGACAAATGGGTTTTTGAATCTCTATTTTTTCTCTCTACTGGGTGGAAAACGGGTGTAAACGATTGATAAAATCCTAGGGGGAGGGCCCCGAGGGAGTCCCCAAAACCATCTCGGAATGACCCTCAAATGACCCAGACGGAGTCACCAAAACCATCCCGAAATGACCCCGATGGAGTCACCAAAACAATCCCGGAACGACCCCCAAATGAGCCTCATTGAGTCCCCAAAAAGATTCTGGAACGACACCCAAATGACCCAGAGGGAGTCCCCAAAAATATCATTGAATGACCCCCAAATGACCCTTGGAGGACCCCGACGGAGTCCCCAAAACCATCCCGGAATTACCCCCAAATCACCCTGAGGGAGTTCCAAAAACCATCCCGGAATGACCCCTAAATGACCCCGAAGGAGTCCCCAAAACCATCCCGGAACGACCCCGGTAGGACCCCGATGGAGTCCCCAAAAAGATCCCGGAACAACCCCAAGTGACCCCGGGAGGACCCTCGGGTATACTCCCCAAAATCATCTCAATATTACACTCAGAAGCTTCTCCCCAAAAATATCTCAATATTACACTCAGAAGCTTCAGAACTACACGCGTACTGGTTACGCATATGGGTATATTTTCACGGCATCTCGAGGGTTTATTTTTTTATTTTTGAATAACTGAATAAAAATTGAAATTTTATTGTTATTCCATATTTTTTAAATAAGGAATAATAACTCAACTCTTTACTCAAATGTTACAAAAATAACAATGGCCGATTATCACACTCAAGATATTTTGAATAACGATAAAATGTTATTCATTATTCAAAAATGCTTGAATAAAAAATTACTTTTTATTCATCAATCAAATCTTCTTGAATAATGAATAAAAATTTATTTTATTTTTTTTCGTCACTCGTTATTCAAATTTGTTGATAACGCCCATCCCCGGTGGGCACTCTAGGAAAGGAATACCACTTTAGTCGGAGATGGATAAAAAGAAGAAAAAAATCCCCGGAGCCTAACTACATCTTCTCTCACAGACGTTCAACACCCCCAAACGCCTCGAATTTGAAGAATAAGACCCAAATGTTCCATGCAGACTCTAGAAGGTAATCCTCTTAAAAACTCTCTAATTCAAACCACTAACTAATGAGTTGTGTAAAATTCATAGTTTTAACTACCCAAGAGTGAATCGAATTTGTGAAAGAAAATAATTATCACTTGTGTGTATTGTCAAAAACGCTACTACACTTCCAAGAACAACCCCACTCTCATAACTCCGGATCGAGGCGGCAAAGGAGAAAAGCTCGTACAACAACACAGTTAAGTTTTTCAAACATTTCTTCGTACGCATTACTACAAATTAGTATATCATCCATATAATGAATCATGTTTTCTTTCGGAGCCCGTTCCTGTATTTTTGACATTAACCGTTGAAATATTATTGGCGCATTTTTAAGCCCAAATGGCATTCTTTTAAATTCGTATAAACCATCAGTAGTAATAAAAGCAGATACTTGCGACTTTCTGGTCCAATTTCAATTTGATAGTATCCACTATTCAAATCAAGCGTTGTGAAATATTCATACGGCGCCGCTGCCTGAAGGCACTCTTCTATATTTGGAAGTGGAAATATCTCTTTTTCTATTAATCTATTCAACCGTGTGTAATCTTTACACAACTTATCACTACCATTTTTTTTTTAAGAAGTACGACTGGGCTCGGAAATTCAGATTCATAACGGTGAAATATATCATTCTTTAATAAATCATTAACCATTTGATTAACTATTTGTTTTTTTTTTTTTTTTGGTTCTGGCACGCGATACAGAGATTGAGATACAATTTCATTTGATTTTAATTTGATTTTCACTTTCACCAAACCTGTTTTTCCAAGTTCTTTCAAAATATTAGCAAACATATTCGAATTTTTATTTATAATTTCTAAAGGTTTCGATTTTAAAAGCTTGTCATCAATTTCGCACGTTATTTTACTTTCATCAATTACATTATTTATTTCTTTCACTTCAGTTTCATGTTCACGTTCTATTTTAATCTTACTGTTTCGGAATATATTACATATAATTTATTTTGTACAAATATAGGTCACGGTGTCTGTACTTAGTTAGGCATTCTCTATATTTGTAACAGTTTCTTTCCAGTTGTTTTCACTGTAATTATTATTGGTACGTAGGAAATATGTATACATATAAATAGGTAATTGTATTAAATGTTCTGTTATTATTTTTGGTACGTACCCAAATGGGTTCATACTCGTATTAAATAATTTGCTAGTTTAGTCTTGCGATGAAGCTTGTCCGTGAATAAACTCTTTCAATTACTAACCGTGTTTCTCATTTACTCGTCGCCTTCACGGCATTTATCGCCATTGGAACTGGTCCTTCGAGCCGGATCGGCTCAATTTTGTTTTTCAAATTATAAATTATTTAAATAAAAATTCACCTAGCAAAGTCTTTTGTCAAAAAGGTTGGCAGAATACAATCTTCTTGTACAATCTCGCGGGCGCCTCGTGGGTGCCATCACTCGTCTGCTTCCATTCGCGGAAGGTCCTCCCGAGGACATTACGAGGGACCAGGTTAGCACCAGGCTCGAACGCCTGCACGAGGTATGGAAGGAGTTTGTGCATACCACAGATCAAATGTAAAAATACGTAGGCAGTCCGGAGTACGCCGATCCAGAGGTAGATTATGCACTATATAAAGAAAATATATGCTAGCACGTGGGTTGCTACTTACTTTAAAATCGGGCCTGCCTGCGCCCGAAGAACACGACGAGTACAGCGCTAGAAGCGACAAGACCGACAGTGTTATCTCAAAGTTGGCTGAACAGCAAGCATCACTGCTCGACATATTCGCCCAGGTTTCTAAACCATCAAAATATATTGAAAACAAGTAAGGAAGCTTAAGTTCGGGTGTAACCGAACATTACATACTCAGTTGAGAGCTATGGTGACAACATAAGGGAAAATAACCATGTAGGAAAATGAACCGAGGGAAACCCTGGTGTATATTTTTCTGGGGGGTAAAGCACACTTTTGTGGGGGGTCTAAGGTGCCACTAGCACTTCACTTCACACACCGTCACGTAAAGAAAAATGCACCTTTTAAATATAAAATATTTAATATATTTTTAATATATATTTTATTTAAACTATTTAATAACTCTAGTTACACTTCCTTAGCGTCACTCAAATAACTCGAGAACAATCATAAACGTTAGCGGGCGATAGTTACAGACGAACTGATATGGCAAATTTCCTAAGTCTCCTGCGCAGCAGGAAAACGGTAAGTATGTATGTTTGTATGTATGTTAATATGAAAATGTACAAAGAGTATAAAAAATGCAGAAAACAGTAAGTAAATTCTTATTTTTCAGGGTGCTTGAAAAAGGTGAGTTAAGTAAGTTAATTTAAGTAAATCTAGGTATTTTAACAAAGGGTATGTGTCTTAGCACAGGTAAGTATTTTAGAAAAATGATTTAAGTAGATTTAAGGAATTTAAGGTAAGTACATATGTGGTTTTAAGAAGTGATTGTTTTAGTTAAATTTTACAAGGTAAGTTATTCTAAGGTAAGGATATGCATATATAAGTTTAAATTCATTGTAAATTCGTTTTTTTTTTCATATTAAGTTCATTATTATATTATAATTGAATAATTAGGGAATTCTTTTTAAAATTCAATCAAATTGGAGTTCATGTCTCCAACATGGCGGCCGGCCTGCTCCGATGAAGGAAGCAGCAACTCCTGCATCTCTGCCAAGGTGGATACTGCTGTGGAGAACAGGGTTTTCAAGCGCCGCTGAGTGTCCTTGCGTCCTTCCCTCTTCTTTTTCGGCTTTGCAATGACCACTCGTCGACTAGTGGGTTTCTCCTTCGGTTTCGGTACATTGCGTCGGTTCTTCCGCTTCTTGGGAGGTTTATCTTGCTGCCGATGTAGCAGCGTGTGGTGTGCAAGGCCGCATTTGCGGCAACGGTCCAGGGAGTCGCATGCGCCCGTAACATGGGATGTTGCCAAACAATTGATACAATATTTATGAGCCCGCACCGACTCATAGCGTTCTTCAGGGGTCATAGCCATGAAGGCGTTGCAATAGCGCAAAGAGTGCTTTTGGCAGCAGAGCCGACAAGTGCTGTAACTCTCGTAGCGTCTGTAATGAGAATAAAAAGAGAGAGAAATATTTTGTGAGGTGAGTAGGGGGCTAACGATAGGGTTTTATGGATATCCTAGATTTTATATGCCACGGTGAGATCGCTAGAGTGAGGGTAGAGATATTATTCTGCTGGGGGAAGTGCGCAAAGTTTTGCAATGGGTCGTGTATATATTCCGCTTTGAGTGCGGACATCTACAACTCGAACATTTTCGTCCGATCCGGGATGAAGACGAGTGACACGTCCGAGTCGCCACTCATTCGGGGGGAAAAGGTCATCTTTCACGACGACTAGATCACCTTCTTTGATGTTTGTCTGCTGAGTTTTCCATTTAGTACGCTTATGAAGTTCTTTGAGATATTCATTTTTCCAGCGCGTACTAAATTGATGGTGTAGAACTTGTAGTTTTTGCCATTTGTTGATGAGCGAGAGGTTCTCGGAGTTGGGTTCGGGTAACGCGAGTAGTGGAGCACCACGGAGGAAATGTCCGGGAGTTAGAGCGAGTAAATCATTTGGATCTTGCGACATCGGAGCCAGCGGTCTAGAGTTGAGAACCGCTTCGATTCGAGTGAGTAGGGTAGTAAATTCTTCAAATGTGAATTTTTGACTGCCTGCAACTTTAAGGAAATGGGTTTTAAAGCTTTTAACTGCCGCTTCCCATAATCCGCCCATGTGAGGAGCATATGGTGGGATGAATTGCCAGGACAGTCCATGAGTAGCATATTTTTGAGCTATGTCAGTTGCGGCTTCCTTGAGAAAAGAAGAAAGCTCCTTTTGAATGACACGACTTGCTCCAATAAAGGTTTTACCACTGTCTGACATTATTTTGTGTGCGAGTCCACGACGACTAACAAAACGAGCAAATGCTGCTTTAAAAGCAGCGGTCGTCAGATCTGAGCAGACTTCCAGATGGACTGCTTTTGTTGAGAAACATACGAATACACAAACGTATGCCTTTGAGTAAGGGGCCTTCCGTAAGATTGATGTTTTAACGAGAAAAGGTCCAGCAAAGTCGATACCGGTCGTGTGAAATGGGAGAGAGTAGGTGGACCTTTCCGGAGGGAGTGCGGCCATTATTTGGGATTTAGCCTGTTGTTTGTAGATCGTGCATATCTTACAATGGAATATGCACTTCTTCACCTTTTGTTTGAGTCGAGGGATGTAGTATTCCTGTTGTATCATGCGGATCATCAGTTGTTTTTCGGCATGCAACAAGGTAGAGTGACTAAATTCTAAGAGTAAATAGCAAAACCGAGAGTTATCGGGAATTATAATGGGATAACGCTCGTTGTAACTAAGATTGGCTTTTGCGAGCCGACCATTCACCCGCATTATGCCTGATTCGTCGAGCATAGGGTTTAGAGGTAACAATGAACTCTTTTTGTGGAGTGGTTTGCTGGACTGTAGATCTGCAATTTCGGCAGAGAAGTATTTATGTTGCGTCAACAGGATCAAACGAACTTTCGCTTGATGAACTTCCTCTTGGGTTAGCGTGATCGTTTTCAAAGTATCAAGACCTTGTGCTCTGTGTATAAATCGGTACATATAAGCAACGACTCGTAGAGCTCTTGAGTAGGAAGAAAAGCGTTCGAGTAGATCAGGCACATCTACAGCATGAAATGCATGGGTGCGCTTTTGTTCCGGTGGAGTAGGGGTTTGTGTCACTGGTTTCGGCCAGGACGTTGGGGATTTGGCCAACCACTCTGGCCCCTTCCACCAAAGGGAGCATTCGGCTAGATCCTTGGGTGTACATCCACGGGTACCAAGATCTGCTGGATTATCTCCACTGGGTACGTGTTTCCAAGGGGCGTTACTCACGTTTTCCAGAATTTGTGAGGTTCTATTCGCCACGTAGGTCTTCCAGGTGTGTGGGGGTTTTTCTAGCCATGCTAGTACGATAGCGGAGTCCGACCAGAGAAACAGGTCATGTGGAGTCAGAGTTAGGTGTGAGCGAATTTGTTTTATTAATTTTGTGAGTAGTACTGCTCCACAGAGTTCTAGACGAGGGAGGCTCACGGTTTTCACGGGAGCCACTTTGCTCTTTGCCACGAGTAGGTGAGTAGAAAACGTGTCCTTGCTATTCTGTACTCGCAGGTACACACAAGCGCAGAATGCTTTTTCAGATGCATCTGAGAATCCATGCATCTGAAAGGGTTTATTGGGTGAAAATTGAACCCATCGAGGTATTTTAATTTCATTTATCGCGGAGAGATTTTCGCGAAATATGTTCCATTTGTGGAAAGCGCTGGGTTTGACTTGTTCATCCCAGTCAGTTCCTTCTAACCAGAGTTGCTGGAGGAGAGTCTTGGCTAGTATCATTATTGGTGATAACCATCCTGCCGGGTCAAACAATTTCGCAACCGCCGATAAAATTTGCCTCTTTGTGTTCGAGTTTTCTGCGGGTATAGGGTCGTAAGAGTATGAGAAAGAGTCGTTTATAGCATTCCATTTTATGCCGAGGGTCTTTGTTGAGCTGGCATCGTGAAATTTGAGGAAATCTGCATCTAGGAGATCAGATTCTGGGATGGATTCCAACAATTTTGGGTGATTTGCCGTTATTTTCTTGAGTGGAAAACCGGCTGATTTCAACGCTTCGATAACCTGGTGTAGAGAGTCGTGAGCGGACTGTATACTATGTTCGCCCGAAAGTATATCGTCTACGTAGGTTTCGTGTAGCAATATATCATAGGCGAGTGGGTGGGTGGGCTTTGTGTCTTCTGCGAGTTGGTGCAGAGTCCGTATCGCGAGATATGGGACACAGTTGACGCCGAACGTCACTGTCTTTAATTTGAAGTCCTCCATCGGTAGCTGTGGAGATCTTCGGAAGAGAATTCTTTGAAAATTCTGATCTTCTTTATGAACGAGTATTTGGCGGTACATCTTTTCGATGTCGCCGTTAAATACGTACTTAAAAAATCTCCATTTGAGTAGGACGAGCATTAAGTCGTTTTGGAGTATGGGGCCTGTGTGCAACACATCGTTTAACGAGTTGCCAGAGTGGGTAGTTCTAGACGCGTTGAAAACAACGCGTACCTTTGTTGTTTTGCTGTCGGGTTTTAAGACAGCGTGGTGGGGGAGGTAGAACTACGAGTACTTTCCATTCTCGATGACTTCGCGTGATGAAGTTGCCTCCATGTGGCCCATAGTGAGGTATTCCTCCAAAACTTCTGAGTATTTTTCTCTCAATTCTGGTCTTTTCTCCAAGGATCGCTCGACGCTGATGCATTGCTGCTGTGCTGCAATTCTCGAGTGTCCAAGGGCAAGGGTACTGGGGAATTCCTTTTTAAATGGAAGTTTTACCACATATCGGCCATCTTCCTGGCGATGAGTGGTTTCTCGGTAGAGTTCCTCGCAAAATTGGTCCTCTTCCGACAGGGCTTGGGTGTCAGGTATTTCTTCCTGTTGCCAGAACTTCTGCAATAATGTGCTAAGGGTGTCGTCTGGGTTTTCAATAACTTGGGTGGAGAATGCGTTCACTTGTTCTTTAATAGGCCCGCTGAGTATCCACCCAAATATTGTATTTTGGGCTAACAAGGAACCACTTACGTTGGCTTGTAGCCCCTGGAGTATTATTTGGGGTGTGAGATCGCTACCTATAACCATGTCGATTCTCGAAGGGGTAAAACAGTTAGGGTCCGCGAGTGGCCATGTGGCAATTTCTTGCAAATCTATTTTTGAGACTTTAATGCTGGGTAAGAAATGGGTCAGTTTAGGCAATAATATCGCTTGGGTGTTTATTTTTGTTTTGAGATCCGACGAGCATAGTGTTATCTCGCAGATCTGGCCTGAGTTTTGAACTACCGATCCGCCCATTCCCGAGATCTTATAATGGGTTTTCTTGGTTGGTAGTTTCAAGAGCTTCTGGATTCGAGACGCTACAAATGTCTTTTCCGAACCCTGATCTATTAGTGCACGGATCTTGTGGTGTTCGCCATTTGCTTTCACCGTGACTAAAGCTGTTGGTAAAAGAGTAGTTTCGCTACTACTCGCGAAGTGAGTTGAGGTTGAGTTTTTCTTAAAAGGGTTTTGAGTGGCTTGGGTTTGGCTGGCCTCTTTTGAGGTTGACGCCCTGTTCGGGTCTTCAGCTGGAGGTGGCAGACCTTGAGGGGTTGTGTGCGTCCTGTTCCTCTGCTGCCTGGGTCTGCTGTCTGGGTGGGATTTTCCTTGGAAGTGGAGTAGCGAGTGGTGTCGTTTTTGGCAATACACGCATGTGAAATTGCTACCACAATCTCTTTCCAAGTGAGAGCAAGCTAAACAATTTGTGCAATAATTGTTTTCTTTTACGAATTTGCTTCGCTCTTGGGTTGAGAGATCTCTGAATTTTATACAGCTCATTAATGAGTGATTCAGATTGCAGAGTTTGCATGAGGGTTGCCTCTTTGAGTCCACATGGAATGTTTGCGTCTTATTCCTAAAGTTCGATGAGGTTTGGGGTGTTGAGGATCTGTGGGTGAAGCTAGAGTTGGGGTTACGGGTTTTGCTCGGCCTATATGTACCAAGTCTTTCTACTACTTCGTACCTTGTCGTGAGAAATTTGTCCATCTCCGACCAAAGTGGAAGTTCTTTCCTGGAGTCGAGTGATTGTTCCCACAGTGCCAGGGTTTCATCAGGTAGTTTTGATGAGCATAAGAATACGAGAATGGGGTCCCAGTTATCAGTTGAGACATCGCTCGCATTTAGGGTCGAGATACAGTTATTTATGGTGGTTTGAATTTCTTGAATTCTTTCACCATTTTCAGAATAAACTGTGGGCATATTAAATAGGGTCTTTAATTGGTTATCTACGAGAATTCTCCGATTCTCGTATCGGGATTTGAGTGCTCCCCAGGCCAGCTCGAAGTTTTGATCATTTAGCTGATATTTTTTAATAATCAGAGCGGCTTTTCCTCGTGTTTTTGCTCTCAGGTGATAGAGTTTTTGGGCCTGAGATAATTTTGGGTGATTTATGTAGACCGCAGTGAACATGTCCCGGAATGACGGCCAGTCTTCATAACCGCCATGGAAGACCTCCGTGTCGCATGCGGGGACTTTGAGATAGGGTTCGTGTTGAGAGGGGGTATGGTTTACCTGTATGGGCATATTGCTCAGTTGACTAGTTTAGAGGGTGCTAATCAGCTCGCTGATCCTGAGTTTTGTGCTCATCGCTGTGTCGAGAGATGTGTTGTATGCATCCTCGCATGTCGCCCTGAATTTTTCCTCCGTTCTGCCTAGCTGTGCTGCTTCGTATGCAGGTTCCACTGCGTCTACTCGCTTGTTGAGTTCCTCCAAGTACAACTTGAGACTGGTCTCAGAGTGGTCCGTTTCCGCTAAGTTCCACCATTTTTCGCAGAATTTTTCTAATTTGTTTATCTCGAAGAAAAATTTCTTGTCCAAAACTCCGTATTCATCTTCCGACTGGGATTTAGATCGGGTAACGGGTCCTGACTGTGGCTTTAGGGTTTTGGGTTGCTCCTTTTTCTCGTCCGCCATATTACAATTTAACCTTGAGTCTAAAATTTACTGAGAATTTAAGTGTTTCTTACCACTGTAATTTTACTCAGTTTTTGAGATGCCTAGTCCCACTGTGCAATTATGAGTAGCGGAATTTGCACAAATAAGTGGATATGAGCGGATTTGTGTTGAGGGTGGAAAATTACTTGTCTTAGCGCCTCTAAGTACAAGTATGTGGTTATGTATTTAAATATGTATGTACATATGGCGTGGAGAAATAAAAAGGAGAGTGGGTGGAGCTATAATTGCTTTGAGTTGCACTTAGTTTACTAAGTTGAGTTCTAAGTTGCGTATTGAGTAAAGTCTTAGTTTAAAAGAAGTGCGTATTAGGGTGTTTAACTTTTTAGTTTTCTTTGGTCCAATAAAATCAATTTTATTATATAGCGGTGGGGGTTTTTTATTG
The DNA here is from genome assembly GCF_040869045.1 of Eurosta solidaginis. Taxonomy (NCBI): domain Eukaryota; kingdom Metazoa; phylum Arthropoda; class Insecta; order Diptera; family Tephritidae; genus Eurosta; species Eurosta solidaginis. Next base: position 49,611 of record NW_027137091.1, on the reverse strand, counting down.
GAGTAAGGGGCTGAGTTTATTTATGCAAATGGGTTAAGTGCAAAATTGAGTTTTTTGGAAATTTTTTTTTTGTTGCAAAAAATGTATGCAACGGGTTATTTATATTTGGGTAGCAACTAATTTTGGGTGAGAGGATGCTAATGATGAGAACCAATTATATGTATACAAGAGTGTATGAGTACAGTATTTATATATGAGGGTTATGAGTATGTATATATATATATATACATGTATATATATGTATATATGAGGGGACAAGTACAGCTTTTTTCCAAAGATAAGTGCCGCTATGAGATGAGAAAATGTTGCTTCGATTGCAATTTATATTATGTACATATGTGCGAACTATTGAGTTAAGGTTCGACTGTACCTGTTATGGGTTTTATCTAACCAGAGTATGCGGTGTTGTTGGGTAAATGAACGGTTCCAACTACCGATCTAAGGGTGGGTAAATTTGCTGTACTTGTGAATGTGTATAATTTTGTATTGGGTGTACTTACTTTGGCATTCTTCTTTATTTATCACCTGTTTTGACCTGTTGGTTGGATGTATGCTTATTTGCTGTGATTGCTTGCTTTTGGTGTTGTTGGGTCGTTTTATTGTTGCTGTTTGGTGGGGTACCACTTGTGCAGGTCTACTGCTCGTGGTACAGTAAAAAATAGCAAATATTGCTACAAAATTAGAGCCGCTGTCACACAAAAAAATTTTTTTGGATGGGTCTAATGAGTGCCTTTTTTTATTATTGTATGTGTACCGTTTGTTTTCACCGGCTCACTTCGCACTTTTGGCAAACTTTAAAATATTAATCTACCCGTGTGTATGTACACTAGACTAGTTCAATTTTTTTTGTTTTTTACAATTTATGAAAATAGTTTTTTTCTTTATTATAATTTATTACTTTCACTTTCTTTCCAGTATTTGATGTAAATACTTTATTTTTGTATTTTAGTTAGTTTATAATTTTTTGTTTGTTTTAGCACTTTTTTGCGCGGCGCGTACCCGGTATAAGTTTTTTATTTAATTTTTTGCTTGAAAATTTATAAAATTCACTTTTTTCACAGGTAAGTATGAGTAAAATTGTATATTTTTTGTGTAACTTTCTTTAAATAATTTTTTCCTTTTATAATTTCTAGGTCGCTGAGCTCACTATGGCCGCAAAGGACCATGTATATTTTTCTGGGGGGTAAAGCACACTTTTGTGGGGGGTCTAAGGTGCCACTAGCACTTCACTTCACACACCGTCACGTAAAGAAAAATGCACCTTTTAAATATAAAATATTTAATATATTTTTAATATATATTTTATTTAAACTATTTAATAACTCTAGTTACACTTTCTTAGCGTCACTCAAATAACTCGAGAACAATCATAAACGTTAGCGGGCGATAGTTACAGACGAACTGATATGGCAAATTTCCTAAGTCTCCTGCGCAGCAGGAAAACGGTAAGTATGTATGTATGTATGTATGTTAATATGAAAATGTACAAAGAGTATAAAAAATGCAGAAAACAGTAAGTAAATTCTTATTTTTCAGGGTGCTTGAAAAAGGTGAGTTAAGTAAGTTAATTTAAGTAAATCTAGGTATTTTAACAAAGGGTATGTGTCTTAGCACAGGTAAGTATTTTAGAAAAATGATTTAAGTAGATTTAAGGAATTTAAGGTAAGTACATATGTGGTTTTAAGAAGTGAATGTTTTAGTTAAATTTTACAAGGTAAGTTATTCTAAGGTAAGGATATGCATATATAAGTTTAAATTCATTGTAAATTCGTTTTTTTTTCATATTAAGTTCATTATTATATTATAATTGAATAATTAGGGAATTTTTTTTAAAATTCAATCAAATTGGAGTTCATGTCTCCAACACCTGGAATGTGTTTGTATGACATGGGTATCAAATGAAAGGCATTAAAGAGTATTTTATGAGGGAGTGGGCCATAGTTCTATAGGTGGCCGCCAGTTAGGGATATAGCCATAAAGGTGGACCAGGGGTGACCCTAGAATTTGTTTGTACAATATGGGCATCAAACGAATGGTGTTAATGAGTATTTTAAAAGGGAGTAATCCTTAGTTCCATAGGTGGACACCGTTTCGAGATATCGCCATAACGGTGGACCAGGGGTGACCCTAGAATTTGTTTGTACAATATGGGTATCAAAGAAAGGTGTTAATGGGTGTTTTAAAAGGGAGTAATCCTTAGTTCCATAGGTGGACGCCGTTTCGAGATATCGCCATAAAGGTGGACCAGGGGTGACCCTAGAATTTGTTTGTACAATATGGGCATCAAACGAAAGGTGTTAATGAGTATTTTAAAAGGGAGTGGGCCTTAGTTCTATAGGTGGACGCCGTTTCGAAATATCGCCATAAAGGTGGACCAGGGGTGACTCTAGAATGTGTTTGTACAATATGGGTATCAAAAGAAAGGTGTTAATGAGTATTTTAAAAGGGAGTAATCCTTAGTTCCATAGGTGGACGCCGTTTCGAGATATTGCCATAAAGGTGGACCAGGGGTGACCCTAGAATTCGTTTGTACAATATGGGCATCAAACGAAAGGTGTTAATGAGTATTTTAAAAGGGAGTAATCCTTAGTTCCATAGGTGGACGCCATTTCAAAATATCGCCATAAAGGTGGGCCAAGGGTGACTCTAGAATTCGTTTGTGCAATATGGGTATCAAACGAAAGGAATTAATGAGTATTTAAAAAGGGAGTGGGCCTTAGTTCTATAGGTGGACGCCTTTTCGAGGTATCGCAATAAAGGTGGACCAGGGGTGACTCTAGACTTTGTTTGTACGATATGGGTATCAAATGAAAGGTGTTAATGAGTATTTTTAAAAGGGAGTGTGCCTTCGTTCTATAGGTGGACACCTTTTCGAGATATCGCCATAAAGGTGGACCAGGGGTGACTCTAGAATGATTTTGTACGATATGGGTATCAAATTAAAGGTATTAATGAGAGTTTTAAAAGGGAGTGGTGGTAGTTGTATATGTGAAGGCGTTTTCCAGATATCGACCAAAATGTGGACCAGGGTGACCCAGAACATCATCTGTTGGATACCGCTGATTTATTTATATATATAATACTTGCCAGGCTTTCAAGGGTTTTTATTTTGCACTGCAGAACTTTTTCATATTCTTCTACATAATATGGTAGGTGTCACAACCATTTTAAAAAAATTTTTCTAAAGTTATATTTCGCGTCAATAAAACAATCCAATTACCATGTTTCATCCCTTTTTTCGTATTTGGTATAGAATTATGGCATTTTTTTCTTTTTTCGTAATTTTCGATATCGAAAAAGTGGGCGTGGTCATAGTCGGATTTCGTTCATTTTTCATACCAAGTTAAAGTGTGTTCAAGCAAGCACGTAAACTAAGTTCATTAAAGATATGTCGATTTTTGCTCAAGTTATCGTATTAACGGCCATGCGGAAGGACAGATGGACGACTGTGTATAAAAACTGGGCGTGGCATCAACCGATTTCGCCCATTTTCACAGAAAACAGTTAGCGTCATAAAATCTATGCCCCTACCAAATTTCAAAAGGATTGGTTAATTTTTGTTCGACTTATGGCGTTAAAAGTATTCTAGACAAATTAAATGAAAAAGGGGCGGAGCCACGCCCATTTTGAAATTTTCCTTTATTTTTGTATTTTGTTGCTCCATATCATTACTGGAGTTGAATGTTGACATAATTTACTTATATACTGTAACGATATTAAATTTTTTGTTAAAATTTTACCTTAAAAAAATTTTTTTTTAAAGTGGGCGTGGCCGTTCTCCGATTTTGCTAATTTTTATTAAGCGTATATAGTAATAGGTGTAACGTTTCTGCCAAATTTCATCATGATATCTTCAACGACTGCCAAATTACAGCTTGCAAAAGTTTTAAATTACCTTCTTTTAAAAGTGGGCGGTGCCACGCCCATTGTCCAAAATTTTACTAATTTTCTATCCTGCTAAGTTCAACTCATCTACCAAATTTCGTCGCTTTATCTGTCTTTTGTAATGAATTATCGCACTTTTTCGGTTTTTCGAAATTTTCGATATCGAAAAAGTGGGCGTGGTTATAGTCCCATATCGTTCATTTTAAATAGCGATCTGAGATGTGTGCTCAGGAACCTACATACCAAATTTCATCAATATACCTCAAAATTTACTCAAGTTATCGTGTTATCGGACGGACGGACGGACATGGCTCAATCAACTTTTTTTTCGATCCTGATTATTTTGATATATGGAAGTCTATATCTATCTCGATTCCTTTATATATGTACAACCAACCGTTATCCAATCAAACTTAATATACTCTGTGAGCTCTGCTCAACTGAGTATAATGACTGACCAAAAATAAATATCCCATCCTTCTCGGGAAATTAAAAGGATTGGGCTACATTTCGCGATTTGTTTGTTAGTTCTGTGGATTCGAAAACCACTTTAACTAATGTTCAGAAGTTCCACTACCTAACTTCGTTACTGCGCGACGAAGCCGCTAGTTTAATGAAGCACTTGCATGGCTAAGACTGAGTGATTGCAACTGTTAAAGGCAGTGATGCAGAAGTGAGTTATATTCAATTATTATTCATTTATTGAATATTAACACTTAAAACTAACAGTAGAAATTTATGTATTGAAGGTAGATTTAGACAAATGATATTTGAAAGGTTTTAATCAAAGATTTATAAAATGACGTTAATGAATTGAATGATGTGCTTAATTACTCCTACCGCGATGGCACGAAAATGTTCCGATGACTTTCGCGCAAGGATATTGGCACATGTAAGATGGACAAAGGGTTCACCGCAAGTGCGTGAGTTGATTAATATAAATTGATAAACCTACGATACTATTTGGAGATACTTCCTGGATGGATTTGATTGGTGAGAAACTGAATTGATTGAATCTGCTTGAAGATGGGTGTACTTCGTTGGTAGACTTCGACTTTCTAGATGATGCTTGATTACAGATGAACGATATGCCCGTGCGACTAGCTGATGATAACGAATAAGAAGAGAGCGAAATGACGGAATGCAAATGTATATATAGAAGATCACGTCATTGGAAGGCAACTCTACTGAGTGTTGGTTGGAAGTAATGGATGGCAACTCCCGTCTACTTCACTTGCAGGGTTGTATGAGCGCTAGTTATGTGACCGAAAGTCACTTATCAAACGGATAGTGACCTAAGGAATGGAATACTATTTAAGTGAGCACACCTCACTTAAACAGCTACAATCGACCGCGACACATCGTTAACTCTTTTATCGACATGCTTATGAATCCGACGACAAAGTCGGTTGAAAATCCAACCTTGCTACGCAAAATTTTTGATGGAGCTCATGAAGTTATTCGGGGCCTGGAAGGTTCAAATCAAACTAGTCGCGATTGTTGGTTAATTTATTTGTTGTTAGCGAAAATTTATCCAGAGTCTAGGCGTCGTTGGATAAACGACAGCAAAGCAAAATCTGAAAATTTCATTGAAGAATTTCTACGATTCTTAAACTCCCGTAGCGAAGAGTTGGAGTTAGGTGATCGCAGGAGTAATAGTTCGTCGAAAACATCTGAGGCGGGTAAGCAGTCGCGTGCCTTAGTAGCCACTGACTCAAATACTCCATCATGTATAAAATGTAGTTCCAAAAAACATAGCATCGCGAAATGCCCAGCATTTGCCTCACTTAGTATTGAAAATCGTCATAATTTTATTAAAGGTAAATCTCTTTGCTTCAATTTTCTAATGGTGGTCAAACATCGTATTCATGTTCAAGCAAATTCCGTTGCAAGGGATGTCACCCACGTTACCACACTTTGGTTCAGCCTGCTAGAGCGACATCGTTGTGGGCGCCAACAGCGAGCGCTTCTTCCATTTCTCCGACAATATCATCGACCCCGTGGACAACTATATCACATGTTGCTCGCTCATGCTCAACAAATAGTTCAGAGCACATAAACGCAATTGATAACTCGCAAGGGAGTAGCAATGATTTTGTTTTGCTCACAGCTACTGCTTATATTCAGACTGCAGCGAATTATCGGATTGTGCCTCTGAACTCTCTTATATTACAGCGCGCTGCGCACAAGGCTTAGCCCTCTCGCGCTCTTATTCTCGTGTAGTTCTTTCAGGTATACTATCGGTCAATGCCGAAACTACATGTTGCTCCGTCATGCTCAACAAATAGTTCAGAGCACATAAACGCAATTGATAACTCGCAAGGGAGTAGCAATGATTTTATTTTGCCACAGCTACTGCTTATATTCAGACTGCAGCGAATTATCGGATTGTGCCTCTGAACTCTCTTATATTACAGAGCGCTGCGCACAAGGCCTAGCCCTCTCGAGCTCTTATTCTCGTGTAGTTCTTTCAGGTATACCATCGGCCAATGCCGAAACTACGCGTGGACAATGCGCTCTACGTATCAAATCTCGAGTGAGCAGTCACATGTTAGATGTCAACGTTAACGTTCTTAGCAGAGTTACTTCTCCACTCTCAAGAGAACCAATAAAAACAACTACAATAAGTCAGCTCGGAGGGCTTCCCCTTGCGGATCCGTCATTCCATAAGCCAGCGCATATTGATATTCTGCTTGGCGTACAGTAAGTATGGGATATCTTCACAGCGGATAAAATCTACGACACGCATAGCAATGTTATAGCCGTATCGTCTATTTTTGGGTGGATAGTTACAGGTATGCCACCAAATCCTATACGTCACTCAATTTCGCTAGTCACTCTAGCTGATATCAATAGGTCTTTAAAACAGTTTTGGGAGATTGAAGAGGCTCAGATACCAGTAGATAGTGGGGAGATTGACTATGCTGAAAATCGTTTTACCACAATGCATTTAAGATCACCTGATGGCAGGTATGTAGTCGAATTACCATTTCATCAACCAAACTTCACGTTTTTGGACACAATAAGCGGAGCCTTGGCACGCTTTCTAACAGTTGAACGTCGTTTACTGAGAGATGATTCACTCAGACACCAGTACGTGGAGTTTATGCTAGAGTACATTAAGCAAGGGCACATCAGGGAGTTGGGTTCTGATGAAATAGAATTTAATGATGGGAAATACTTTTACATGCCTCATCACCCAGTTCTGGGGAAAAGCTGCGAGTTGTTTTCGATGGTTCATTTAGGTATGCGAATGGGTTATCACCCAACAGTGCTCTTTGCACAGGTCCAAACATTCAAAGAAATCTATTTGTTGTTTGCTTCCGTTTTCCAATGCATAGATTTGTTTGCTCGGTCGATATTGTGAAAATGTTTTGGCAATTTTGGGCAGCCGAAGATTATCGAAATTATCAGCGCATTTGTTGGCGCGAGTCTCCGAAGGATCGGATTGGTCATTTTCAACTTAGTACAGTCACCTATGGAACATCATCAGCACCCTTTTTAGCCGTAAGAGTCTTGAAGCAGCTTTCTAAAGCCTACGCGGAACAATATCCGCTAGCATCGAAAATATTAGCGGAAATTTTTTATGTTGATGACGTGTTGATCGGTGCTGAAACTGAGGAAAATCTGCTTGAAATAAAGGATGAGCTTTGTCAGCTAATGTCACGTGCTGGTCTAGAGCTAAGTGAATGGGTATCTAACTGCCCAAGCCTAAATTCAAGCCAGCAGGATCAAAATATATTGAATTTTGCAGAAGAGGGAACAGCAAAGGTCCTAGGTTTACGTTGGGATCCAGTAGGAGATAATTTAGTTTACAAGGTATGTGTTGAGGATTCGGCTAGTGTTAGTAAAAGACGGTTGTTGTCGGAATTATCGGGCATATTTGATCCGCTGGGATTATTGGCGCCTGTCATTGTCCAGTACAAAATTCTGCTTCAGAAATTGTGGTTGCTTAACTTGGATTGGGATACCCCGCTGTCCAGTGCGTCTGGAAAGTTATGGCTAAAATATCTCAGCGACATGGAAAGTATTAAAAGGGGTTTTATACCCCGCTTTGTGTCGACGTCAATAACAGATGCTATAGACCTACAAGTTTTTGTGGTGCATCCAAGCAAGCCTATGTAGCCCGTAGTATACTGCCGCACCCAGGATCGAGATGGGGCATATCATGTGCATCTCGTTGCTGCTAAGACGCGATTAGCTCCCCTGAAGCAAATGTCGTTGCCGAGCCTGGATCTATGTTGTGCATTGCTATTATCACGTCTCATTAGCGTTATAAAAGAAATTTTACCACAAAGCGTTATTTCAGTTAACGCGTGGTATGATTCGACGATAGTTTTAGCTTGGCTTTCCCAATCTCCAGCAAAGCTTAAGACCATTGTTGCGAATCGTACGTCGGAAATTATTTACATTTTTACCACGCCGCGTTTGGAACCATGTTGTGTCCAAAGAAAATCCTGCCGATTGCGCTAGTCGAGGTATGCCTGCAGCCGAGCTGCTCAATTTCAATATTTGGTGGAACGGGCCACCATGGTTACGCGACGAAAGGGGCTTCCAAGAAGCGCTTCTGAGAAGGACCCCTTGCAAAGCAACTACAGACCCTGACGTGAACAAAGAACTTAAGGCTAACACACTTCTGTTGGTTCTAACTGCTCCAGAATGCAGCCACTCACTTAAAAATCTTATTGAAAAATCATCTTCTTGGATCAAAGTTATTAGAACTGTTGCCTATATTCTGCGATTCATCGAACATTTACGTCCACATACCAGGGGGACCACTGAAGGATATTTGAAATATCACGAATTTGAAGATGCAAGACGAATACTTTTGCGATATGCACAGGATTGCTTTAAGGAATTTCGAGAAAATTTGGCGAAGAGAACTTAACTCCCGCTCCAAGCTCTTAAAATTTAATCCGTTTATTGATGAGTGCGGCTTGATGCTGGTTTGAGGGCGTATTCGTTGCGTGGAGATAGATGGAAAAACTGCCGAAGTTGCACCGAATTACGTATCTGTTTCTACAAGAGGCACAAAAAATATTTGCATCCAGGGGTGTCAGCACATTTTGTAATTATCCGGCAAAAATATTGGGTTTGGAAGCCAGAAACTTAATTATCAGCCTTACTTTCAAGTACGTGAAATGGTTTCGTCAACGGAAAATATCTATGTAACAAATGATGGCAGATATCTCTGCGATTCGAGTAGGAAGGCATATCCGTTCGAAAATAGTGGATAAGATTATGCGGGACCGCTAGCATTAAAGGTGGCTTCTGGCAGAAATCCTAAATTATCAAAAGGATATATATGTTTATTTGTCTACTTAACAACATCTGCTATTCACTTGGAGGTGGCCGATTGTTTCCTGGCCGCATTATGCCTATTCATGTCACGTAGTGGAAAGTGCTCCCAAACATTTAGCGACAACTGCAGAAATTTTCTTGGTGCATCTCGTCAATTGGATGAAATGCATAAGGCACTTATGTCAGAAGAGCGTAATTAAATCATTTCTGCAGAGGACGGAATCCGATGGAATTGCATACAACCACATGCACCGCATTGGGGAGGAATATGGGAGTAGGCAATTCGATCAGTCAAACTCCAGCTACGACGCGTTATTAGCAACCATGCTTTAACCTTCGAAAAAATGCATACCCTGTTGGATCACATTGAAGCACTGGTTAACTCCCGGCTACTTGGAGCAGCGCCGGGCACTGACATTAACTACTTATATCCTTCCCATTTTTTAATAGGTCGTCCATACACTATGGTACCAGAAGGAAAGTTGTCTGATGTTGAACCAAATAAACTGACTATTGGCAGCATGTTCAAAACATGATACAGGGGTTTTGGCAGCGATATAGAGTATTTAACCTCATTACAGCAAAGGCCCAAGTAGACAAAGGGGACTCCAAACATATCAATAGGAAGCATAGTGGTCGTAAAGGAAAATAACGTACCTCCTGCTCGATGGTTACTCGCAAAAGTAATAGAGATATACCCGGGTAAGGATTGTCTGGTTCGTGTTGCAAAGTTGAAAACAGCATCCGGAGAATTTATTCGACCTGTCACGAAGATTGTGGTACTACCTACATTCTGAAACACCGTTTCAGTGTGCCCCGGGGTGTTTCAGAATATATTACATATAATTTATTTTGTACAAATATAGTTCACGGTCTCTATGCTTAGTTAGGCATTCTCTACATGTGTAACAGTTTCTTTCCAGTTGTTCTCATTGTAAATATTATTAGTATGTTGGAAAAATATATGGATATAAATATGTAATTGTATTAATTGTTCTGTTATTATTTTTGGTACATACCCAAATGGTTTCATACTCGTATTAAATAATTTGCTAGTTTAGTCTTGGGTTGAAGCTTGTACGTGAATAAACTGTTTCGATTAATAACCGCGGTTTTCATTTACTCGTCGCATTCATGGCATTCATCGCCACTTACCATTTTTGATAATTAGTCTCAATTTATTACGCACAAGGTTGTCTTGCCCTAATAAAATATCGCAAGGTAATAATTCGTCATCTGCTACGTATAGATTAACCGTTATATCAATTTCATTGACCATTAAGTTTGTTTCCCATACCTCATTTGCATGTCGACTACCACCACATATTCCAGTAATCTGTATGGCACAATTATTATATTTGCCAGCTGCTTTGTCACTCACAGATTTTCTAATCATGCTACAGTGTGCACCCGTATCAATAAACGCTTTTATATTTTGTCCACCCAATAACGTGCCAACTTTAAAATTATCATCATATTGATAAAATGCATTTCTTATTTTTGCTACAGGTTTACATTCCGATTCAACTTTTGTATGCACTTTCTTACATCCTTTCTTTGTTTACGTTGTGGTTTTTGACAATTAACGGAAATATGTCCTATTTCATCACAATTATAACACTTCACAGTCTTATTTGTTTTGGTCTCATTTTTCTTATTAGAATATTCATTCTTGTTTTCATTCATATTTGCTTGATCTTTAACTTCGAACTTTGTTTAATTACGCGACATACTTATCGGCAAATTCTTTTCATACTCTTTTAATGTTTCTCTTAATTCTCTCAATGTATTTATTTTTTGAGCAGCTATTGCTACTTGTAGTTCACGTTTACGTAGCCCTTCTCTCGCGTATTTTACCATAGCTGTTTCGCTCAACTTATATCGTCGCCCAAGTGCACTCACACGAAAACAATAATCTTCCCCAAAGGTGCACAAATTACACTATTCACTCTTTCAATAAATTCCTCAGCCGACAACGAAACATCACCTGCCGAGTCGAAGTCTGGAACAGTTTCAGCTATTTCACGCACTGAATAATTACTTCGCGGTACCGGTATACTTGAATTTTTATTTGTGTAAGGAGACAAATTACTTACACTTCGATCTCGTTCGCTTTGCTCGATATTCACAACACTATTTAGAGGGTTGTTTTGCACATAACTCAACATATTTTTGAGCATTCCACGCAACTCATTCATTTGTTCGTTATTATTTTCAACGCCCGTAGCTTCTTCCGTTTCGTTTTCATCTTTGAATTCTATTTCATTTGAAAAGACAACAAGGTAATTCAAGCGAATAGTGATCGTAGTTTTTGTACCAGTTGAGAGAGCATTTCTCTCTTGCAACAAAAGTTTTAATTGCGCGACAGGCAACGATTTTATGCTTCTAATTTTTACGAAAGTTTTACCGAATTTACAAAACAACACCACAAATTACACGCACAATTTTTTTTTATTCCAAATGGATTTCCTTTTGGCGATCTATCTTTTAGAATGCACTGGTAAACCTTTAGCACATTTCACGTTATAAACCTCGACACGATTATTCAAACACGTAGCCGCTTTTAAAGAGAAATGCATCCTTGAACGCTTAGCACATACTTCCACCTCGTGTACGCGCGAACCGTCTCACTTCTGAATTGAAAGAAAAATATTAACCGAATGGATTGTTTTTATATTTTAATTACGAAAAAGTTAATTATGTATTTAATAAGAATATTTTTCAAGAAGTGTTACGGCGGCAAGACCGCAGATAGGGCGCGCTCGTAATAATGGTGGGGAGAGAAGAAAAGAAAATACACAAACGAATTCGTTATAGAAAAGTGCACAATAATATTTATTAAAATAAATGGAAATGCAGATTCAACGCAAGATAATCCACTTACATTCAATGTTTCCGATGACGGAAGTGCAAAAATGAACTTTTTTAATGTTAAAGAGAATTGAAGGGCTTACCTTTGGTGGCTTGGCTGCTGGCGGTTTCTTAGACGTTCGCAAAAGAAGTGAAAGAGGTAAAAAACCTTTTGTTCGCGGTCACCGCCGAATCCTAGGCTTAACTATTATCCGGCGGGGTAAACGGTTATCGGTATAAACCGATATGTATAAATGAAAGATGTGAGGTAAAAGGACAACGAAAAGAAAAAGTTAAGTAATACGAGGGTGCACCGCCATATTTAGGCTTGTGGCCTAAACATGCCGGCCCCCTTGCGGCGAGCAACTTCGAAACGATCGCAACGCCCCAACAACCAAGTCCCCAAGGGCTCGCGAGAACGATTCTCAACTTAAAATTAACGAATCTCAACTTAAATTTAGGCCATGCTGTAACTGCATATGGCAGATAAATAGTGTGACCAGAGTACATAATTCGCCGACGCCAGACGCTTCTCCGTGGGATTCCTGTGAATAAAGAGATGTTAGTCGAAATAGACATGGGTTGATTTTAGTGCACTTTACTTATTGAATGGACATATACCCGATTATTGCTGGTGGGCTCCAGACACTACCAACCCGAATATGGTGGCTTGAGTCAGCAGCCCGCCGACGTTCGACGGTGGTGTGCCGCTAACCATTAGGCTGGCGTAGACGTCGGCACCTAGTGTGAGCCGGACAGGTGTAGACCGGTGGAAAGATGGATCCGCCAGCTTCATAAATTGGAATGGCGTGGCTACCGATGGATCCAGAGTTGCTGTCGGAGTAAGCCGTGAATATCGCGACACCACTGTGGCCTGGGTCGTCACTGCTCCCGTTACCCCGTATTTCCCTCGCAGAACAAGCGTGCACTTCACGTGATAGGACGTGCCCGTTCGCTCTAACCCGAGGTCCTTCGCGAGATTCGCATCGATGATTGAATTGGGAGCGCACGGATCGATAAGGGCGCGTACTGCGTGGAGCTTCCCTCCTGCTGCTATCCGGACGACCGCCGTTGGAGCTATGGCTACGAATGCGCGTGTAATGGTCGTTGATAGAGGAGTCTCCCGGAGGCGTCCCGTTCTGAAGCCGGCTGGCGTTGTTGGTTGGCGCGCGAGCGTTGTTGGTTGGCGCGCGAACGTAGTTACTTGGGCACGAGCATTATACGGGGCCGCCCTGCCAATTGAGCGGCGTGACGAGCGGGACGGACGCGGTTCCGCGTCGCCACGGCGCCGCCCGGCAGAGCGGTGCGATGGGGGGAAAGGACGTGTCTCCCCGCCATCCCCGCGTTGTAAGTTTGAAGGCCTTTCATGCCGTAGGAGCGGTCGGAAACGTTGTGGTCCTGAACCGCCCGGTGGTGTCGTGGCTAGCATTGAAGTAGGATCTTCCCGTCGTTCGACCTCTTCCTCGGCGACGTCCGCTTCCCACCACAGGGTTTGTTCCGTGACGTGGATGGATAGGGCTCCGTCGGAGCTCTCTTCGCCATCGCTCTCGTGGGACGGTGGTGGAACGTCGTCGAGGTGTGTTGACGTGTGGTGCTGCTCGTTGCACCGATGACAGCGATCTTCGCTGGGACATGTTTTCCGTTGGTGGAATGGCGATAAGCAATTTGTGCAATATCGCAAATCTATGATCGTCTTTAGTCGATCCATGTTCGTCATGCCCCGGTAAATCGGGCAGAGCCTTATGCTGTGCGACTTTTGACATAGCCGGCAGGGGGCGCTGAATGAGTTGCCGCGTGCCTCCGTCTTGGCGCGTTTGTGGGACAATCCAGTCATTCTGGAATATCAAATTGTTAGTAAAATATTCGTAGATGCCCTTAGATTGGGTGGCTTATGAGCGGAGACAAGGAGCTCAATTGGCTGAGCTTGTGGTTGGCGTACTCGGGATAAAGGGTTGTGTGGAACGAATAATCTTATGAAGTTATTATGTCGATGTAATGATGTGTTTGTAGTGGTTGAAACCACTGTTATATTTCATATAGTTTGATCGAGATACGCCTAAAGGTATCTTTAGTGTTGGTAAATATTGTCATCATAACGAAATTCTGATGTTGATAGCAGTCACCAATGGTGAGGGAAAAATATAAGTAAAAAATTAACAAATTGTTGAATATAGACTGAAGGCAAACTATATTCTTTAGTGTTTGCCTAATACAGGCAATATGCGGTAATACACGCTACATTTGTGTCGCAGATGGTATCACGAGTTACCCGTGTATTTTCACGGCTCCTTGTAGTTGCCCTACAAAAATTTCGTCACAAAACTCACCCACGCCGATACAAATGTGGCTGTGAATATAACCTATGAATCCCTGTAAAATGACTAGTCAAATGACGTCGTGCATATAAATGTGCAACAAATGTAAAGAGGCCTTTACTCGCTGTCTGGGAACACTCTGTGTGTTGATTTGGGCCATGTTGTGTGAGAATCACAAATTGTGGTGTGTTTGTTGATTTCAACACAAATCTGCGGGAATAGCCTATACTAAAGAGTGTGGCAATTTGTAGAGCTGTCAGTTGTTCATTCTTCCAATCGTTGGAAGGAGACAGCTGTGTTGTGTGAGAATCACAAATTGTGGTGTGTTTGTTGATTTCAACACAACTCTGCGGGAATAGCCTACACTAACGAGTGTGGCAATTTGTAGAGCTGTCAGCTGTTCACTCTTCCAATCGTTGGAATGAGACCGCTGTGCGGTGCTGCCCATTGCAATGTAATGATACATAATGGTCATGTCATGCCGGTATTTAGGGACAGCTTGCGTCTGAGTCCTGACGCGACATTAAATTTAAATTTTGTTCTAAAAAGTTTAATTTCTCCCTTGTTTGTACCATCGAAAGCATAGATGACACTACTTTATTCCTGCTGGGATTTCAAGCTAAAAAAGGGACTGACGAAAGTCTGTCGAAACTTTAATACACAAAAAAGCAATTTTCGTCATGAAAGCGAGACCACTATTGAGTGTGACATGTTTAAAATGTAAAACACAAACAAAATCATGCACAGATAGACCGCGAAAATTATTTCGGTCTCGAGTGGTTAACCCCCCTTTTTTCCAAGCAGGCTGATTTTGATTGTGTTTTTATGCCCAAATTTTCAAACTAAAAACTTTTCTCAAAAAAAGAAAGAAGCAAAAAGACGGCCGAATGTCAGGAAAACTATCGAAATACAACCTGGCGCGTGTGTTTTCAGTGAACCCAGGCTGTATCTTCAGGGTTTTCGTTAGTTGATTTTTTTGTTCGGTTATTAACACTCGAATTTGTTGGATCCCGCGGATCCGAGTTGTAATACTCTTTGTATCGCGCGCAATGTGCTTACTGTGTAAGAACCGAGTGGCAACTTTGTTTCGTTCATTCAAAATGTCATTCATTCATGGAAATGAGTATAGAGACATTTTGAATGAATTTTCACTATGAAGAAAACTGGTGATGGGTAAGTATGAGTATCGTTCCCTTTTTTGATAATTTAATAAATATACTAATTTTTTTTTATTCTTTTATTTCATTTCAGGTACACAGCTACGATTTAATGATAATGTGGGTAATCTTTTAATGATCGCACTTGTGTAGATAGTTCATCTAGATAGTAGTTGTGTCTTGGTATATGTCACACATGCGGTGATAAGGGCAAAGGTGCTGGTCAAGCTTGTCAAGCTATGGGAAATTTATATCATACCAATTGTTTTATTTGTTCTTGTGGATTTGCGCATATCGACATAATATTCCCCACTTGCAACACTATACTTTCAGTCATGGGCGTTGAACAAACGCTAGTGCGTCCAATAAACCGGGATATGAATCCGTTTCATCGAAATTTATAGACGCAATTCCCGATTCCGGCAAATCTTTTGAGCTGCTCATGTTCTTGCGCTGACGCAAAGGCAAATGTGTAGGGCGGATCATTAGGGATTTTGGACGCATGGTGGCAGGCGTTTGTGGTGGCACTGCGGCAGGTGCGGCTGATACGCACTCCACATTTTCTCCAATTGTTGTAGAAGAACTGCCACCAACAGTGCTGCTACCTTCTTCTGGTATATTAGTGAATATTAAAGATTTATCCCGTTTAATTTTACGTTTCGCATATTGAAAGGGCGGCAAACCCTGTGACAGCTGTGTTGTTTATAAAGCTTGTGCGCGTTGTGCATCAGCGTATAATCGGTTATTATGGTACGTCGACATAAACGATGAACATTTGTACGCCATTAGGTATATGGAAGTCATTGATGTGTATTTGTTCGGCTGTGGTGCGTATATGCAATGGATCGGTGAGTACAAGTTGTTTGGTAATATCATCACCCAATTGGGATGCGACAACTTTATTATGGTAGAGCACGGCTCCGCCTAGTACACCCTTTGTTTGCTGACAACATTGTAATGTTTGTATAGCATCCAAAAATATATTGCTGGCCGTCTTCGGGCTGCGCAGTTTTGGTACGTCTTGAAAAACATGGCCATTACGTTGCAAAATCGGTAGATGTTTCGAAAATATGATATAACTTTTCCATGACGTTGCAAAATCGGTATATGTTTCGAAAATATGATATAACTTTTCGGAGAGATTCTTATACTGCGCTTGCTGTGGAAATTGATCGAAAACGCTTTGCAAATCACGATGAAAAAATTTTACCAGCGAAGCGAGCAAATCAGCGCGTTGGTCAAGTAAACGACCGGAAATATTGCGATCGGTGCCGACGGCCAACGTAAATCTACCAAATTCTTTGAGCACAAATTTGCCATTTTGCAACGCCATAATTTTGGGATTGAAGAAGCAATCTTTAAGAAAGTATGAAGTTCCCATTAGTTGACCACACAATGCCACTTTCTGGGTATCCGACACCCAACTGGGATGGAAATAGGGTACTGCCTTAACCGGATCCTCTGCTTCATCTTCGAGGCACTCAGTATCGTAGACAAAAAACGATCATCGTCTCTTTGGCCATTTTTGCTCCTTTAATTTTCCGCACCGTATTTCTCTGCTACGAATCTTCTTTGTGTGCACTTTTAATGCAACCAAATTCCCTTTTAATTTAATAACATAATCTCTGTACTTTAACTTTCCCTGCACGGCTGGTCGAACTCAAGAGGGTTGGAATTTTTCTTATCAGTGCTAATTTCTACCTTTACTTTTAGAGTTGCTTGCAAAATACGGTGACTTGTTGTTATAGCTAAGGACATATGTATATGCATGCTTGGCAAAAGATCTGTTTGTACCTATGTTTAATAGCTTTTAGTCTTATCTGCTATGAATATCTTTTAGGATTCGGGGTGCTCCAACATTTGAAAAACCATTCCGAATCTAAAATAATAACATTGAAAAATTTCGAGTGCATTTAAGCAACCTTGATGTGCGTTCGCTATTACTGATTGGTGGTGTTAAGTTAGAAACGCAGAAAAGTTCATTACAACAAGGTGTTCATATTGTAGTCGGTACACCTGGACGGCTTGAATGATTAGTAGTGGGTTTGTGTCGTTGACACATTGCAGATTCTTTGTTCTGGATGAAGCGGATGCATTGCTAAAACAGGGTTATACCGATTTAATCGATCGTCTTCATAAGCAAATACCAAAAATTACATCCGATGGGCGTAGTTTACAAATGGTTGTCTGCTCGGCTACACTTCATGCATTTGAAGTGAAAAAGATGGCTGATCGTTTAATGCGTTTTCCTACATGGGTTGATCTTAAGGGTGAAGATGCTGTGCCAGAAACTGTACACCACGTTGTGTGTATGGTCGACCCTCAACAAGATACCCCTTGGCATAATCTAAGACAACATATACGAACCGATGGTGTACATGCTCGTGATAATGTACAACTACAAAATCCTACACCAGAAACATTATCAGAAGGTGTTAAAATACTTAAAGGCGAATATTGCATATCTGCAATTGGGCTACATAAAATGGATCGTGCCATTATCTTTTGTCGCACCAAATTAGATTGTGACAATTTGGAAAAATATTTTAAATCGCGTGGTGGAGCTTGATGTTGTTGTTGTGGTGGCGATTGATGCTGTTGTGGCGGTTGCCGCTGTATCTACCAGTTCCACCCGAAGACAAGCACCCCGATGATGGGAATTAATTTATGATGGTAAGTAGGTAGTAACGATAGCTAAAATCACCTTAATTTCAAAATCAGTTAATTTAACAGGTGGAACAACGTTGACAAAACAACTACCTCAAGTGCTACTACAGCCAAACCACAGGAGCGTGCAGAACCTGCGCACCACATGACGGAGATTGATACGCCAAACGGATTTAAAGGTATGATGGTAAACTATATTACGTTAAGGTAATAAAATATTAGCAGCCCAATTCCCTTCTTCCATTCCTCGTATTCTAAATAAAAATTCCTTGTGAGTTTTTTTTCACTTCTCGCTTTCCTCCTATTCGGAACAATATTCGAAAAAGAGGAAACTAGTTATGGGAGAAGAGTAGGTATTATGAATGTGAGGGAGAGGGATATTTCCTTGCCATCATAGGAGGTTTTCCACTAGTTAAAGGGAATGCATCAAAATAGTTAAAGGAAATTGGTTCTTTTAAGAAAGAACACTTAATTGTACAAATGTGTGCCAAAATATGTATTTGCATTGTACCACAATATTCTCACGGTTAATACAACCGCATCAACAACCACAATATTCTTTATTTTAAGTCAAAAGTATCATAAGCAACGGAAGAGCTCTTTGTATACTTGATGTAGCCATCCAGAAATTGCGCAAGGATTTTAAGAAGGCTTAATTAGATTTTTGTATATGGCGAAGGGCGGACTCAACTCGACGTGGCCGCCGGAAATTTGCTTTGCAAAATGAGAGCAGGCCTCTCCGGCGGATTTGTGTTATCCCGCCGTCTTCTTCTTATGCTCCTCAGTTGATGTTGCTGTGGCACCAATTCATTACTCATTTCACATGAAATGCAATAATGTGCGTGGTTTACACCTTATTTCTTAATTTAAAACAAATTAGCAACAATCATTAGACCTTAAAAAAATTTTTTTTTTTTTTTTACAAAATAAGAAATGCGCAATGAGATTTCAATTGACAAAACAGCTGACTTCGAAAATTCGAAATTCCTATTCCCCAATTTTCTTCTCCCTAGGAGAAAAGAATTGGAGGAATTTTTCCACGGGAATATTTAGAATTGGTATGTAGATGTTTTAAGACAAAATCATGATTATTGATTCACTGGTATACTGTGGCAGATAGCGGATCTGCGGTAGGGTTCTGTTGGCCTCGTTCGTGGTGAACGAGAGCTGGGTTATGGGATTTGTTGGCCTCGTTCGGGGTGAACGAGAGCTGGGTTACGGGGTTTGTTAGAGCGGTTGGGAGTTACAAGTCTCCCTCACCCTCACTGGAGGGTGGCAGTAGGACCAATTTCGTGATTGGTCTGGTGGTTTGTCCCCTTGCCGTATCCAGTTCGACGACTCGAACTCGGTTATCGGGGCCATAATGAAGGGTGGCTATCCGACCTAGTCTCCATTCGTTGGGGGGCAGATTATCCTCCTTAATGACGACCAGGTCCCCCTCTTTAAGGTTTGATTGTGGATGTTTCCACTTGACGCGCTTCTGCAATTCGGTGAGATACTCAGTTTTCCACCGTTTGCAGAAGGTTTGATGCAGCGCCTTAAGCTTATCCCATCGATTGACGAGTGATGCGCGATTCTCGCTGACGTCGATCTCTGGTGGAGCTAACAGGTGCCCTCCCACGAGGAAATGGCCTGGAGTAAGTGGCTCCAAGTTGGACGGCTCGTTGGAAGAGGGGCTTAACGGTCGAGAATTGAGACAGGACTCGATTCGACAAAGTAGTGTGCTGAACTCTTCAAGGGTAAATTTGTGATCCAAAGCGATCTTCTTGAAGTGGTTCTTGAAGCTCTTGACCCCTGCCTCCCATAGTCCGCCCATGTGAGGAGCTCCTGTTGGTATGAAATGCCATGTCAGGTTTTGGTGACTGTACTTAGATAGAGTTTGGTTGCGAGCGTCCGCCAGGAAAGCTTTGAGTTCTGAGCGGAGAGCTCTGGAGGCTCCGACAAAATTGGTTCCGTTGTCGGAGTAGATGTTCTTTGGACATCCTCGCCGCGCAACAAATCTGTCGAAAGCTGCCAGGAATGCGGCAGTGCCGAGGTCACTAGTGGGTTCCAAGTGAATAGCCTTGGTTGCAAAGCAAACAAAGAGGCAGACGTAACCCTTTGACATGCGGCATCCTCTTCCACTATAAGATTTGATGTCAAATGGTCTGGCAAAGTCTACTCCCGCATTGGTGAAAGCCCGGGAAAAGGTGGTTCGTTCTGAGGGTAGGTCTCCCATAAGTTGGGTTTGGGTCCGCTTGCGGAATATTGTGCACGTTTTGCAATTGTGTATGACCGATCGGATCATATTTTTGACCCTAGGGATCCAATATTGTGTGCGTAGGCGACGAAACATAAGTTGGTTCTCCCCGTGCAGGGTGTCTTTATGGATGAACTGGAAAAGAAGTTGTGTGAGCCGGCAGTCATACGGCAGAATGATCGGGTGCCGTTCACTGTAGGGAAGATCCTTGGCCCCTGACAGACGACCGCCAACCCTCAATATGCCCTTATCATCGACGAGGGGGGTAAGAGGGAGGATTTCACTCTTTGAACCGATGAGCTTCCCGGAATTTAAGCTCGAAAGTTCCTCCGTATAGTGCCTCCGTTGGTAGAAAGCTATTAACTGACTTGTCGTGGCCTGGATTTCATCGGGTGAAATGAAGTGCGATGCCGGTTTAAAGGAAGATTTTGTCTTAGGATTGGTTCTTTGGATAAATCTTCGAACATACGATATGACCCTCAAGGCCCTGGACAAATTGGAAAACCGTTCGAGGATGTCGTCTTTCTCTTTTATTTTTGAAGTTGTATGAACCTGCACCCGTTTTTCCTCTATGTTAGTCCGATAGTCCTTTTCTTGTATTGGCCATTCTGTCTTATCTTCTTGTAACCAAGAAGGTCCCTGCCACCACAAAGAGTTATTCACTAACTCCTTCGCTGATAGTCCTCGGCTAGCCAGGTCTGCAGGATTGGATGCGGATTCTACGTGGTGCCAGGATTTGTTTCCTACCTTTTCTACTATTTTCGTTACTCGATGAGCGACAAAGGTTGACCAAGAACAAGGGGGTTTTCTTATCCATGCCAAAACAATCGTGGAGTCTGTCCATAGGTGTAGATTGAAATTTTCTAAATGCAGATTTTCACGCACTGCTTCGATGGTTTCGGCCAGCAACACTGCACCGCATAGCTCTAATCGGGGTAAGGAAACTGTTTTAACGGGTGCTACTCTTGTTTTTGCTATTAATAGGTTAACGTAGACCTCATCCTTTATCTTTGCTCGTAAAAAGACTGTCGCGGCGTAAGCTTTTTCCGAGGCGTCGCAAAAGCCGTGTATTTCAACGTCGTTGGTTGGCGTAAAATACACCCAACGTGGGATACGAATTCCGTTAATGGAGGGGTATTCCTGCATAAAATTATGCCATCGGTCTAGGGTTCCTGCCGACACTGGTTCGTCCCAGTCAGTCCCCTCTAGCCAAATGTCTTGCATAATGATTTTTGCAACAATGACGACTGGGGCGAGCCAACCTAGGGGATCGAAAAGTTTAGCGATTGCAGAAAGTATTGTCCTTTTCGTTAACATATCCCGATTTTCAATTTGTTTTGCCGTGAAGTAAAAATAATCCGCATGCGCGTTCCATCGAATACCTAGGGTCTTGACCGTACTCGTGTCCTCGAATTCCAAAAAGTCTTCGTTGAGCAGATGAGGTTTGGGTATTCCTTTAAGTATTCTTGAGCAATTTGACGTCCATTTGCGGAGGGAAAAACCAGCGGACTGTAATGCATCTGTGATTTCATCGCGAGCTTTGAGTGTGGATTCGATGCTATGTCCCCCGGCTAGAACGTCATCGACGTACATACCTGTCCGTAAGATATCTGCGGCAATGGGTAATGAAGTTTCAACGTCGTCTGCTAGTTGGTGCAGTGTCCTTATCGCCAGATAAGGAGCACAATTGACTCCAAAGGTGACTGTCTTTAATTCGTAGACGCTGATAGGGTCACTAGGATTGTTGCGAAAAACTATTCTCTGGAATTGTGTTTGGTTTGGCTTTACCAATATCTGCCGGTACATCTTTTCGATGTCGCTATTAAAAACATATTTAAAGAATCTCCATCGCAGGAGTAGAATCGTTAAGTCGGCCTGAAGCACTGGGCCTGTATAAAGTACGTCGTTTAGGCTTGTGCCATTGGATGTGGGACACGAAGCGTTGAACACCACACGAACTTTGGTCGTGGTGCTTTCCTCTTTTATAACCGCATGATGGGGTAAGAAGTAGCAATCGGTCACGTGGGGTGGTATGATCTTTGGAACTTTTGACATATGTCCCAATGTCTCATATTCCGCTAGTACCCTATTGTACTCTGTCTGTAGGGCCGGTGTCTTGGCTAGGCGCGTCTCATTCCGGTAGAATTGGGAGAAGACGCCGTTTAGGGAAGGCCCTAAGGAGATGTTGTTGGGAAAATCCGGTTTAAATGGAAGGGCGACAGTATATTTGCCATCGGAATTTCTTTCTGTTGTAAGTCTGAAAAGTTCCTCGCAATAGGCATTATCTTCGTTAAGTGCCCTTTTCTTAGGTACGTTTTCAAGTTCCCAGAAAGCGGTTAGTTGCTTGTCTAGGCTGATTTCATTAAAAAAAGATACTCGTGTATTGGTTGGGTGAGGTGCATCTGCACGACCGGTTAAAATCCAACCGAAGACGGTTTCTTGTGCGAGAAGCGTATTTAGAACGTTCTTCCGTATACCGTTTAGTATGATCTGGGGATAAATATCGCCTCCAAGTATGAGGTCGACTGGTTCATTAACGAAGAACCTCTGATCTGCCAGAGTCAAATCAGGGAACGCTTGCTGAGTCGTTGCGCTCACTTGGCAAGTCGGAAGGTCCCCTGTTAATCGAGGCAGGACTAGGGCCACTGTATTGATGCTTACTAAGGGGTCTGTAAGCGAACCTAAGTTAATCGAGCATGATTCCTTTACCTGTGCCGATGGTGTATTACTTATTCCTGACACCTGCACATGCAAACGTTTGGACGGAAGGTTTATTCGCTTCTTTAGTCTTTCAGTTATGAAAGAGCATTCGGACCCAGAGTCTATAAGCGCTCTGGCGGAAAATTTCACTCCGTTGTGGATTATATTAACCCGTGCTGTTCCTAATAACACCCCTTTAGTGGTGTTAGCATGACACGAAGAGACGTTATTAGTATTATCTTGTCTTTTTTCAGACTCCATCCTTGCCCTAGCCTGCTGTGAGGTTGAAGGTGAATTGTCGGTGGCGTTTTGAGTCCACCTTTGAGGAGTTGTCTTTGATTGTGCTGTCGGAAGATGGAGCAAGGTGTTGTGCCTTGCATGGCACGTGCTGCAATTAAATTGGCTAGTGCATCGTGTCACGGTGTGTCCACCCGACAGACAATTCAGACAATAACTATTGTTTTTGATAAATTCTATTTTTCCTGACGTGGACAACCTACGGAATTTTTGGCAATTTCGTAATTTGTGCTCTGTACTGTTGCACATCTTACATGCCGACTTTGGTATGCTTGCTTGGTAAACCCCAAGTTTCGTAGAATTTTCCCTAGAATTCGAACTCTGACTTTTGGGTGCTTTTGTTGTTTTATTACCCCTAAGATCGGAAACCGTCTCCAATGTCTGGAAGCGATTGGACAGGAATTTGTCCATATCCTCCCATTTCGGGATATCTGTCTTCCGTTCTACGGTCTGTTCCCAAAGAGCCAATGTAGATTCAGGGAGTTTTGTGGAGCATAAGTAAGTTATGATTGCGTCCCAATTTGTGATGTCAATATTATGACATTGTAGCGCAGAAATGCAATTGTTGATCTCACGTTGCAATTTTTTAATTGATGTTCCACACTCCTGCTCGACTGCCGTCAGATTAAATAAAAGTTTTAATTGTGTGTTGACGAGGATACGTTTATTTTCGTACCTGTCGCTTAGATTCTTCCAGGCGGTTGCAAAACCCTCGTTTGTTAATGAGCACCTGCCCACTATTTCTTTTGCCTCCCCTTGAGTTTTTTGTTTTAGATAATATAATTTCTCGACATCTTTCAGATCAGTATTGTGGATGTATATCGCGGTGAACATATCTCTAAAGGCTGGCCAGGAGAGGTAGTCGCCTTTAAATACATCGGTGTCACAAGGCGGCAGCCGCATTTTATGTCCACGGCGCGAAGAGTCGTCATCCTTTGCTTCATCTTTCGCCGGCTGTGGGGTGATAGCTTCGGCTTCAGCCGCCACAGCAGACATGCATTGTAGGTAGCATGCGAAGCAACTTTTGTTCTTTCTTCTTAGCGAGCTGAGTTCCTCTTTGGACAGCTCAGGATTGCTGAGAAGACCTTCATATGTGGATTTGGTCTTCTTCCATAGTGCCCTTAGCTCCTCTTGCAGTAGTGCAAGGGTGTGCTTGTTCCGGGATTCGGCCGGGGTGGAGTTGAACTCTTGTTCAAACTCCACTATGGAATCAGCCAATCTAATGTAAGTCTCCATTGATTTTATTAATTTGAATATTTTGTCTCTTTGAAGGTGTCGAGCTCGGAGGTAAACGACTTAGTGGCTTTGGTGTAAATGCAACCACAACAAAAAATTATAAGAGTGTTTTCGTTTTTGCTGTGATTGCGCTGTATAAGTAAAAGCTTTAGGAACACACGAATTCTGATTGAATGTGTTAACACAGATAGCAATCTTATGTGAATAGTGCTAAGCAAAAATTTAATCAAATGTAAATTATGATATGAACCACTTATAGAAATCCTCACGAGGATTGTGCAAGCCGCAGATAGAAATCCTGACGAGGATTTAATGTGTATAAAATGATATAAATGTAGTGATATGCAGCACAGATAGAAATCCTGACGAGGATTTAATGTGTATGCAGTGATATGGAAATAAACACAGATAGAAATCCTGACGAGGATTTAGTGTGTATAAATTGATATAAATGTAGTGATATGCAGCACAGATAGAAATCCTGAGGTTCTAGTCGGTGCAAAGTGATATTAAGCACGGATAGAAGTCCTGAAAGGATTTAATGTGTCTACAGTGATATGCAATGCAGAGAAGAGAATTCGTCTGCAGGTATTTAATGTGTCTAAAGGGTGTGTTGGACACAGATAGAAATATTTTCTGAAAACTTAGTGTGTCTAAAAAAAGTTTAGAAAACGCAGATGTAATCCCGATGTGGATCTGATGTGTAATCCTCGAGATTTGAAACACAAATAGAAATCCTTATGTGGATTTAATGTGTTTAAAAGGGTGAAATTTGACCCACAGATAGAAATCCCGACGAGGATTTAATGTGTATACAAGTGAAAGTGAAACACAGATAGAAATCCTGACGAGGATTTAATGTGTATACAAAAGGTGTTATGTGAACGTTGATGAGTATCGCCGAGTAGCCAACCAGGGTATCTTTCCCAATATAAATAAGACAATAACTTTGTTTATCCAACTTAATGTGGAAAATTACACTTTTAATTATTTATTATAAAAAAAAAACGCTGAGAACATACAGCTATGTAATAGTAAACGATGAGTATAAATTGTGTTTGTGACCAATTGTGATGAGCCACTAGCCACTCAACGCAGTGCTAAATTTTGGCTTTATGGTATTATTTCAGTTCGCAACTGATTAAGAAACTGATTTCCGTTCAAAGATAACGCAATTGATTATATGTATATAATTCGGTGAAAAAATACTCTATCTCAAATGCCTCCGAATTAATCTGAATTAAGTGTATTCACAAATGAGCGATTTGCAACAATGTTATTGATTGTCGCAATTAAGCAAAAATGACTACAAGCCACCCAACGAAGGTGAAATGTTTTTGAAAAAAATTTTTCTGTGGTTGCAGAATATTATGACTGCGTGAATATTGTGGTATTTCTTTGCAAGTTCATCAACCAAGTGAGAGTGTATGTAGATTGTTGCCGAAAATCAACAACCGAAAAGACTGTCTATAGAAACCGAGTGTGGTTGCACAGTGCAGTGATAGTTTTGTTGCAAAAGGAGAAAAAAAAGATCCACTGACTGTCTTGCCTTGAGTTGTGTCGGAAAAGTCTTACCACTGGTGGGGGACTTAGCCGACAATCAAAAGGCGCTAAGTGTGCGTTTAAAACACAATGAACCTCCACTTGCTTTGACTTGCAAATGGATATCACAAATCCACTCGATACGTGAGTTCGTATATATAAAAAAAAATGTGCACCAAAATCAACCACTTACCTTACACAAGTTTTGGTAATGTATGTGATCTGATATGATGTTATGTGGACTGTTGATGTGATAAATGGACGTGATATCGTATGATGAGTTGATTAGTGGACTGTTTGATGTTGTGATGATGATGTGATAATGTGATGTAGATGAGTGGACTGTTTGATATGCTGATGATGTTTTAATGATAATGGACTGTATGTATGTGTGTGATGACGAGTTGATATACGCTGCTCGTTCGTTTTGATGGCCAACTTTTTTCACTGCTGGTTGATTTTAATATATTTATAAATAATTTTCTAAGCTCTTAGGCTTTCCACATGTGCTGATTAATTTCTTATTTATTTGTGCATCGATTTTATTCCTTCGATTTGGCAATTAGGTCGCTTTGCTTTTATTTCGGGGAGATGGACCAAATGTTACGGCGGCAAGACCGCAGATAGGGCGCGCTCGTAATAATGGTGGGGAGAGAAGAAAAGAAAATACACAAACGAATTCGTTATAGAAAAGTGCACAATAATATTTATTAAAATAAATGGAAATGCAGATTCAACGCAAGATAATCCACTTACATTCAATGTTTCCGATGACGGAAGTGCAAAAATGAACTTTTTTAATGTTAAAGAGAATTGAAGGGCTTACCTTTGGTGGCTTGGCTGCTGGCGGTTTCTTAGACGTTCGCAAAAGAAGTGAAAGAGGTAAAAAACCTTTTGTTCGCGGTCACCGCCGAATCCTAGGCTTAACTATTATCCGGCGGGGTAAACGGTTATCGGTATAAACCGATATGTATAAATGAAAGATGTGAGGTAAAAGGACAACGAAAAGAAAAAGTTAAGTAATACGAGGGTGCACCGCCATATTTAGGCTTGTGGCCTAAACAAGAAGAACAAGTAAGGACGGGCCTGTCTTCGGCTGTGCCGAAGACTTAATACCTTTCATGAATGGGGTTGAACAAGAATCTTATTCCATTCGTAATCTCCAAATAATCGGCTGTATAAAATAAGAAATATATAGTGAAAAAATGTGCATACCTAGGCGATTTTTAAGATAAATATTGTGACGAATATTAGCATCACTAAGCTGATACTGGCGGCCACCGTGGTGTGATGGTAGCGTGCTCCGCCTACCACACCGGATGCCCTGGGTTCAAACCCCGGGCAAAGCAACATCAAAAATTTTAGAAATAAGGTTTTTCAATTAGAAGAAAATTTTTCTAAGCGGGGTCGCCCCTCGGCAGTGTTTGGGAAGCGCTTCGGGTGTATTTCTGCCATGAAAAGCTCTCAGTGAAAACTCATCTGCCTTGCAGATGCCGTTCGGAGTCGGCATAAAATCATGTAGGTCCCGTCCGGCCAATTTGTAGGGAAAATCAAGAGGAGCACGACGAAAATTGGTAGAGAAGCTCGGCCTTAGATATCTTCGGAGGTTATCGCGCCTTACATTTTTTTAAGCTGATACTAAATAAACAATAATGCAGCAATAAAAACTCATGAAGCAGCCCCTCGTACATGCATGAACTCATCAATCATCTTTTACACACATATATAAAAGGCAAACGAAGAGATAACTCACACACAGATGTAGTCATCAGCCGAATTAAAGTATTTTGTTGATAACTAATCCAAATTTTTAGTAGTTTATGCCTATTTGAGTGAATTATTATATTCTTATTATCATTTTCTATATTGTAACGAATTTGCTGCAAATCCTCTTATTTGCAATCCTCTGCTAAGTTCGAATCACTAAACTGTTGAATAAATAACTCCAATATTGAGTAATGGAAAAATGGCTTTTATTAAAGTACTTCACAATAACACTCAAACTGTGCAACGAATAGTTTGCTTAATAACCACACTGATTGATAGCTCAATGAAACCCTACTATTCAAACTAATACTGTTATTGCTCGCTAGATATCGTCTTAATCGAAACTGCTTGACAACTCAAATCAAACTGAATTCCAGCGCCTCTACATCTGCGGCCGTTTATACTCTCTGGTTTCCTCGTTCGCATCTTCTAGAATCTAATAGCATTGTCCATGAGCTCTCAAACTTCTCAGCTATAAATAAAATGGTACGATTTTATAGCTTCTCTCATACC
Organism: Eurosta solidaginis; assembly: GCF_040869045.1. NCBI lineage: Eukaryota > Metazoa > Arthropoda > Insecta > Diptera > Tephritidae > Eurosta > Eurosta solidaginis. The sequence goes on along the minus strand of NW_027137091.1, from coordinate 21,142 downwards.
CCATTCTTGTATATGTGAGCGACACTTCCACAATTATAATTGCCTACATTTAGGACATTTTCAAATAAGATGCCTGCATATGGTTGTGCCTTGCTTCTCAGCTTCGTGTACCTACATATGTGTAGACATAATGATTGATTCGTTTATGTAGATAAAAGTGACTGTCTGCTTTATTGTTGTTGTGAGTTTATTTACTTAGCATCAGACTAGGGATGTGAGTATCACTTAGTGTCACTCATAGTCGTCAAACTGCCCTCCACCTAAGTATGATCGTCCCGATCAGCGAAATCTCCCGATCTGAACGCTGCTAGCATCTCCAATTGAACCAATCTTCTACATCGAGGTTTCCCAATGGTTTGTATGCGGTAGATGGTGTCACTGATCTTCTTCACAACTTTGTACGGGCCTTCCCAACTGCACCGAAATTTGGACGGAACACCTTTCTGTCGGTGGTGGTTGTATAGCAGTACCAAATCTCCCTCCCGGAAACCTTCTGAATTATTTTCCTTGTCGTACCTGTGTTTCATATTACTACTCATTATCCCGGATCGTTCCCCCGCATTCTGCTGCTAAGACAATGAACTACTTCGTAGAGCTTGTGCTTGACGGATTGGTTTCGCATACTCAGCATCGTTCCCACGTTTCACAACAGCAGTGCGCTCTGGCTTGAAACTATCCTCGCATTTTTTCTGGGAAATTCGTTTCTTCGGTGTTGTGCGTCCATTAGATTTTGTCAATGCCGGTCTTTTTTTCGCAAGTCCTTTTAATTTCGCTTTATTTGGCCCATTCAAGCCATCAACTTTTACTCTTGACTTTCGTGGCCTTTGTCGCCTTTTCTCCACCAGTACTCGATTACTGCTGAAACCTTTTTCCAAACTGAAGTTAAGTGGCACATCCTGGTTCTTATAGCGCATAATTTTTCTCCGCATATCGATCCTGATGAAGAAGTCCTCTCCCAATATGAGTTCATCAACGATATGCGCCACAACGAATTTGTGTAAAACCATGACCTTCCCAATTAGGAATTCACATATCACTTCTCCCTGGACTTGGTTATACTCGCCTGTGACCGTACGCAACATTGCTCCAGGTAAATACTTTACTCTCCTGTGCACCAAATCAGATCGAATCAAGGAATGAGATGCGCCCGTATCTACAGTCAGTACATGTTCTTTGCCATCCACATTCCCTCTGACGGTAAGACTGCTCGATTTTCTACCAATTTGCAACACAGATATCACAGGGCATTCAATAGCTGGATCTAGCTCTCGATCTCTACCTCTTACTCGCTCTTGCTCATCTTCTTAAGGTTTGCGTTTACGGCCACCCACATTGTTGGAACTACTAGGATCAAGATCGCAATGACGGGAAATGTGACCGGACTTCCCGCATTTGAAACATTTGATAACTTATTCACTCCGCTTTTGCGATCCTTTCAGCGCCTCCAATATTGCGTCTACCCTGTCTGGCCTTTCTATCTCCACATGGCGTGCTTTGTAAACTGGTTTACACAGAAGCAATGCTGTTTCTTGAGTCAGTGCATGGGATACTGTTTCTGCAAATGTTTGCTTTGGGTTTGCGTATGTAGCTCGCTTCGTTTCCACGTCCCGTATGCCATTTATAAAACTCTGGATTTTTACCCTCTCGGTGTATTCCACGGGTGCGTCCGCATTTGCGAGATGAGCCAACCTTTCAACATACGAGGCAAACTCCTGCAAATTCTTATTCGCTCTTTGGTGATGGTTTTGCAACTCAATTTGGAATATCTGTTTCCTATGCTCCCTTCCATAACGTCTCTCGACAGCGGTCATCAATGCTTCATAGTTGTTCCGCTCTCCTTCGGGAATCGTCTGTAGGATTTCAGCAGCAGATCCTTTCAATGCCACGAATAGTGCAGCAACTTTATCTTCCGCACTCCAGTTGTTCACTGCTGCGGTCTTCTCAAACTGAATCTTAAACACCTGGAAAGGAACAGAGCCGTCAAAAGTTGGAGCTTTTACCTTCGTATTGCTTGCTGAAACAACTGGGCGAATTAGTTGCAATTCCTGTATACGACCTCTCAAAGCATCCACCTCTGCCTCAAATTTTTCTTCAAACTGCGTTATTTTCTCGTCCATACGCGCTTCGAGTTTTGATGATATACGTGTCTTGCTCTTTCAGTTGTGTTTCCATCTTTGATATAATCTGTGTCGACATTTCTGAAATACGTGTCTCATGTGATTCCAGCTGGGATGCCATATATGTCTTCTGCACTTCCAGTTGAGATGACGTTTGCGACGACATTTCGGATATACGTGTCTCCTGTGCTTACATCTTGGATGTTATACGTGTCTCCTGCGATTCTAATTGTGATGACATATACATTTTCTGTTGAGATGACATATACGTTTTCTGTTCTTCTAGTTGAGATGACATATACGTTTTCTGTTCTTCTAGTTGAGATGACATTGTCGATGTTTGAGCAGATAATGCATCCAAAATCATGTTCAAGTCTGTGCTCGTAACTGTCTGCGATGTTTCGTTTTTCTCTTCAATTTTTGTTGTTGTCTCGTCCCCATCAGGATAAAATACTTACTCGTCCACATCAATTTCTTCTGCTTCCATTGCCTCTCGTAGCCGTGCCTGAAGTTCTAGTTTGACGCCGCTTGTATTCAATCCACGGCTCTCCAACTCCTTCTTCGTTGCTGGATCTTCAATTCACTTAATTTTGCCATGTCCTTGTTGTCCTCCGGAATTTATTCAACAATTCCTCTTCTGACACCAATTGTAACGAATTTGCTGCAAATCCTCTTATTTGCAATCCTCTGCTAAGTTGGAATAACTAAACTGTTGAATAAATAACTCCAATATTGAGTAATGGAAAAATGACCTTTATTAAAGTACTTCACAATAACACTCAAACTGTGCAACGAATAGCTTGCTTAATAACCACACTGATTGATAGCTAAATTAAACTCTACTATTCAAAATAATACTGCTATTGCTCGCTAGATATCGTCTTAATCGAAACTGCTTGACAACTCAAATCAAACTGAATTCCAGCGCCTCTACATCTGCGGCCTTTTATACTCTCTGGTTTCCTCGTTCGCATCTTCTAGAATCTACTATCATTGTCCATGAGTTCTCAAACTTCTCAGCTATAACTAAAATAGCACGATTTTATAGCTTCTCTCATACCCCATGCTTGTATGTGTGAGCGACACTTCCACAATTATAATTGCCTACATTTAGGAGCATCTCAAATAAGATGCCTGCATATGGTTGTGCCTTGCTTCTCAGCTGCGTGTACCTACATATGTGTAGACATAATGATTGTTTCGTTTATGTAGATACAAGTGACTGTCTGCTTTATTGTTGCTGTGACTTTATTTACTTAGCATCAGACTAGGGATGTGAGTATCACTTAGTGTCACTCATAGTCGTCACAATATTGTAGGGAATTAAAGTGAAATTGTTTTTACTATCTATATTTTCTACTCTATATTTTGTTAAAGAAAATTATTGTTCCTATCAATATTACGGAACACATTAACTAAGATTATGACCTCTCTAATAGGCGAGGTTTTTCTGGATGAAAACGGTTAAACAAAGCTTTTATTTTTTTCTCAGTTATCTCAACTAATATTTATATACGAATCATGTCAAACTAATATTTATATTTATTTATTAATGTCATATTTCTAATAAGTAATAAAGATAATTGATTTAGATTTCCTTACTTTACCATCTTTATCAAACAAAAGCCTCTGCACTGTTATTAAAACAAACGTGTAGAATAAGATGATGGTTTCAGTCATCATCGACTGAAAATTGACATTGTTCTAAAAAGCGGGATTTCTGAGCGTAATATATACAGTAGATTGGGTAGATTCAGTTACTCCTAGAGCAAGAAGTAGTTGTAGTTAAACCAGTGGGTACAGTGGATGCAAACATTTTTCATATCTTTTCTTATACCATTTTCCATATGTTCCAGAAATATTTTTATTAGATCTTATGTGCCATGCGATTTTCTGCGGCGGCCACCAAGACAGAATCGTCATGATATTTAGGTGTGAAGAATTTTTATTTTTATTTTGTCGACTTTTGTCATATGCATAACTTCTGGGGTTGATGCAAATATTAGATCTTTTGAGAACTTAGGTACCTATTTTATATTATTTATATTTACTTACTCGGGTATTCATTATTATGGACCAATTTGTCTCCTAAGGGACACTTGACTTTCTTACAAGTCCTAAATTGCCGGCATTTTTCAGCTTGGTCGAATGTTGTCCTAGGTCAATAAATTCCTCAGCAATCCGGTTGCTTGTATTTAAGTATTATGCTACAAATTTTCTATCCTTTGTGATGAAAACGAGCGCAACATGTCTAATTGCAAATTTATTTATTAAGCGCTTTATTTATAATAAGATTATCTTTGTGAGCTTTTGGTAATATTGTTATTGACTGGTTAATGTATGCTTCCACTTTCTTTTCCTGCTATGTATTTTTTGAAGTATTAATCGTGATATTACTATCGAATTGTATCTGCTGCTTCTGTACTTATCAAGAGAGAAATATTTTGTACATATGTAGCTATTTAGCTGAAGATTGAGTACATGCCCTTTTTCTTTTCTTTAAAGTTATTAAAATTCTTGGTTTGCCATTGAACTTAGACAGCGCTGTTGAAGCTGTCTCTCCTGTTGATTGAGACATTTTGAAGGTTACTGTTTGGAAAGGGATTTTAATTAATAAGGTATTGAAGTTGATATTTACATTTTTTTCATGAGGTTTTATATGCGATCTTGAATGCTTTTTAGTTGTCTAAATGATATTATACTCAGAGTGCTTTTCACACAGAGTATATTAACTTTGATTGGATAACGGTTGGTTGTACAGGTATAAAGGAATCGAGATAGATATAGACTTCCATATATCAAAATCATCGGTATCGAAAAAAATTTGATTGAGCCATGTCCGTTCGTCCGTCCGTCTGTCCGTTAACACGATAACTTGAGTAAATGTTAAGATATCTTTACCAAATTTGGTACACGAGCTTATTTGGACCCAGAATAGATTGGTATTGAAAATGAGCGAAATCGGATGATAACCACGCCGACTTTTTATATATATAACATTTTGGAAAACACAAAAACCTAATTATTTAGTAAATAATACACCTAGAATGTTGAAATTTGACGTGTGGACTGATAAAATTTTGAAAAAATGGTACACAATTTCATTACGATATGTTAATTATACTCAGTTGAGCAGAGCTCACAGAGTATATTAACTTTGATTGGATAACGGTTGGTTGTACAGGTATAAAGGAATCGGGATAGATATAGACTATATCAAAATCATCAGTATCGAAAAAAAATTCGATTGAGCCATGTCCATCCGTCCGTCCGTCCGTCCGTCTGTCCGTTAACACGATAACTTGAGTAAATTTTGAGTTATCTTGATTAAATTTGGTATGTAGGTTTCTGGGCACTCATCTCAGATCGCTATTTAAAATGAACGATATCGCACAATAACCACGCCCACTTTTTCGATATCGAAAATTTCGAAAAATCGGAAAAGTGCGATAATTCATTACCAAATGTGGATTAAGCAATGAAACTTGGTAGGTGAGTTGAACTTATGACGCAGAATAGAAAACTAGTAAAATTTTGGACAATGGGCGTGGCACCGCCCACTTTTAAAAGAAGGTAATTTAGAAGTTCTGCAAGCTGTAATTTGGCAGTCGTTGAAGATATCATGATGAAATTTGGCAGGAACGTGACCCTTACTATATGTCTGCTTAATAAAAATTAGCAAAATCGGAGAACGACCACGCCCACTTTTTAAAAAAAATTTTTTTTAAATACAAATTTTAAAAGAAAAGTTAATATCTTTACAGTATTTAAGTAAATTATGTCAACATTCAACTCCAGTAATTATATGGTGCAAGAAAATACAAAAATAAAACAAAATTTCAAAATGGGCGTGGCTCCGCCCTTTTTCATTTAATTTGTCTAGGATACTTTTAATGCCATAAGTCGAACAAAAATTTACCAATCCTTGTGAAATTTGGTAGAGGCTTAGATTCTAGGACGATAACTGTTCTCTGTGAAAAAGGGCGAAATCGGTTGAAGCCACGCCCAGTTTTTATACACAGTCGACCGTCTGTCCTTCCGCTCGGCCTTTAACACGATAACTTCAGCAAAAATCGATATATCTTTACTAAACTCAGTTCACATACTTATCTGAACCCACTTTGTATTGGTGTAAAAATGGCGGAAATCCGACTATGACCACGCCCACTTTTTCGATATCGAAAATTACGAAAAATGAAAAAAATGCCATAATTATATAACAAATACGAAAAAAGGGAGGAAACATGGTAGTTGTATTGGTCTATTGACGCAAAATATAACTTTAGAAAAAAACTTTGTAAAATGGGTGTGACACCTGCCATATTAAGTAGAAAAAAATTAAAAAGTTTTGCAGGGCGAAATCAAAAGCTCTTGGAATCTTGGAAGGAATACTGTTCGTGTTATTACATATATAAATAAATTAGCGGTACCCGACAGATGATGTTCTGGATCACCCTGGTCCACATTTTCGTCGATATCTCGAAAACGCCTTCACATATACAACCAAGGGCCACTCCCTTTTAAAACCCTCATTAATACCTTTAATTTGATACCCATATCGTACAAACACATTCTAGAGTCACCCCTGGTCCACGTTTATGGCGATATCTCGAAAAGGCGTTCACATATAGAAGTAAGGCCCACTCCTTTTTAAAATACTCATTAACACCTTTCATTTGATACCCATATCGTACAAAAAAATTCTAGAGTCACCCCTGGCCCACCTTTATGGCGATATTTCCAAAAGAGGTCCACTTATAGTATTAAGGCCCACGCCCTTAACACCTTTCATTTGATACCCATAGAGTACAAATAAATTCTAAAGTCACCTCTGGTCCACGTTTATGGCGATATCTCGAAAAGGCGTCCACCTATAGAACTAAGGCCCACGCCCTTTTAAAATATTTATTATTAACCCTTTCATTTGGGGGTTAAGATACTTGGCTTGGATATCATACGTGGTTCCAGGCTCTGGATCAGGGACTGGTATCAGTCTTAGACCGGCCATAGTGACGAATTGTCACACGTGATTGGTTGTCACGTCCTGCACGAGGTGCCCCTGCTTCTACTGATAATGGCGGATCTAGAGAGGACAACTCGATAAAACCCGCACCCCTGAGTCATTGTGCCGAGCTCAGGGGAGGGAGGACCCTGTTAAGGGTCAAGATCGGTACTCAATGGTGACGAACCGGATTGTTAGGGACTTGATTTTGACTATGGATAGGAATTGATGACTTTGGGCTGGTAGGTGCAGTATTCTGCCACCTTAGTAGGTCGGGGTGAAACCCTATCGAAATGGCTGGTAGGCTAATGCTGCACCTGCCCACGTCCCGTTAAAACCGTGGCGGGCCTCAAGGTACGTTCCGGCTCCGTCGCCGTTAAGTTGGTGGTGTAGGTGCGGTTGAAGATTTTCCCGCTTTGCGTCCGGTCTGGCTCTGAACGCATTACTCATAAGGTAATGCGTCAACCCTCGCGTGGCCTCCCTGCGCAGCATAGATAACCACGGGACCGTTGAAGGGCGACTACACAATCGGCTCCGGATAGCGGCCTTGAGGGGGGACTTCTTAGAATGGACACGAAGACGAAGAAAAAGGAGGGTAGGAGTGACGGCGAAAGTCGTCATGGTGCGGGGGACGCGACAGGTGCGGAGAGTGCTCCGAAGCAGGTCGCCGCCAGCCGGGAAAGCTCCCGGCGGGTCAAAAGGGCTGATCAGACGGATCAGCGCAGGGGTTTGGTTTCAAACCCCGTAGGTACGGGTAGTTCGGTTAGTGGAGGGGTGTCGAAACCGACACCCAATGTAGGCCCATATGGGGCTATGACAGGGAAAGGCAGAGGTCCGACGAATGCGACGGAGCAGCCCAGTACTAGTAAGGAATCCGTGTCGCGAGGAGCTTTCCCAACGGGAGCCCTGGGGTCGAAGCCTGCCGGGAAAGGTAGGCGATCGACGCCGCGTAGGAAGGCTCTGGGTGATCGGCGCTTAGCTGAGAAGATCTTGGAGCGCTACGGCGGAAGGGATGCAGCTCAGATGTCTGAGAAGCATTCCCGGACGCTGGAGTGGGCCAGGAGCGTCGTAGCTTGCGACGACCACACACCGGTGTCGAACGATGCGGGTGAGCAGCAGGGTTTGGGGGCTATGAAGCGGCAAAGGTCAGATGAGCGGAATGCCTCAACGACAAAAAGGGCCCGAGGAGGTGGGGACGCAATTTCGTTTAGCGAAATCGCTAAACGTGCAGGCTCCATCACCCTCGGGGTCCTGGATAGGAGTAGGGAGGATGGTGCCATCTCCCGAGAGGAGTGGCCGTGGGTCGCCAGCGCCATATCAGCGGCCTATATGACCGCTGTTATGGAGAGCCCAGGTACGCGGCCATGCTTCGAATACTCGGGGTGGTATCATGGTTTTAGACTGATTACTTGTGCTGACGAGCGGTCGGCCTGTATCTTTAAGAAAATAATTTCTTTGGTAGGGGAGGTCTGGAGGGGGGCCAGACTCGAGGCCGTGGAACGGAGGGATCTCCCCCTTCGACCGAGGGCTCGGGTGTGGTTGCCTGCCGGGCCATCTCAGCCGGAGAAAATACTCGAACTAATGCGTTACTGCAACCCGAACCTTCCGACGCATAACTGGAGGGTCCTCAGAGTAGAGGAGGCTGTTGGGCCACGTCGGCAAGTGCTGATTCTGCTAAACGCAGAGTCCACCGGTCCTCTCTCTGACACGAGGGGGGTTATCTCCTATGGCCTCGAGCGTGTGGTTCTTAAAATCTACCACGCCGATTCCAGGGGGGATGGTTCCTCTCCCACAGAGACTGTTCGGGAGGTGGAGGCGTCCGCAGGGGAGCCAGTACCCATGGTTGTGGATGCTGACTCCGCTAATTTGGACAGCGAAAGCACTGTTGACGTCCCGTCAATAGCGGGATCTGTCGTCAGTGCTAGTCGTCTGGCTGATAGGGCCGAGGAGGAACTCCTGGCCTCCGAGGGCGAATCATCGATGGCGGGATCCGTCATCAGTGTAAGTCGTCTGTTGGGGGAGGAGGAGGATCTCCTAGTCTCCGAGGGCGAAGCCGCCAAGGATGGGGTGCAGAAGAAGAAGAGTGGTGTTGATGGAAATCCGTCAAATCAATCTTCAGCATTCTAAGGCGGCTTCCGCAAACTTGTTGCTCTGTCTTGAGAAAGGCGGAGTGGATATTGTCCTTGTCCAGGAGCCGTGGCTGAGTAGTAACGGCGGAAAAATTTCTGGATTAAGGACGGGAAAATTCAACACCTTGGTGCATGGGGAGGCAGGTAGGCCTAGATCCTGTGTGCTTATTAAAAAGGAATTTAAAGCTTTTATTCTCTCTAATTTCAGCAATGCTGACGTAACCACGGTCTGCCTCGAGCGAGGCAGTAGCGAATTGTGGGTGGTCTCAGCGTATATGCCCCATGGGGACGTAACGGGACCACCGCCTGTGATACTGGGCGAAATCACCGCTGAAGCAAGGCGGAGAGGTGTTGGCGTAATCATAGGTGCCGATGCTAATGCACACCATAGCATATGGGGGAGCTCGGATACGAACACCAGAGGTGAGTCTTTATTTACTTTTATTGTAGATGAGGGACTTTGTATATGTAATAGGGGGAATGACCCGACTTTTATTACTGCGGTAAGGGAGGAGGTCTTGGACCTCACCCTGGTTAGCAGAGAACTGGAAGATCAGATATCTGGATGGAGGGTTCTCAACGAGCACTCTTTCTCTGATCACCGATATATTCAGTTCTCGGTGAATGAAGAACGTCCCGGTAAAATATCTTTTAGGAACCCTAAAAGTACCAACTGGGACTTGTATTGTAGGAAGTTGGGAGAGCTATTGCCTGAGGCGCCTATCGCTGGTTCGGACCTGTCCGAATCTGAAATAGACGATCTGGTGGAAAACTTCACCTTGGCAGGCAATAGCGCCTTTCAACAGTCCTGCCCACTGAAAACTTACAGGGGGAAGGGCAAGCCGCCCTGGTGGTCTGATTCCCTTGACGACCTAAGAGCGTCCAGTAGGCGGCTCTTTAATAGAGCCAGGAGGAGTAGACTACCCTCAGACTGGGAGCTCTATAAGGTGAGTCTGGGGATTTATAAATATGAAATAAGGTTAGCCAAGCGGGATTCATGGCGAAGCTTCTGTGAAAACGTGGAGGGCTGCAATGAATCCGCGAGGCTTAGAAAAATACTCTCTAGGAATCCCGCTCCTCGGGGGTATCTGAGAGATGATGGTGGGGACTGGTCGATGAGTAGCGAGGAGTCCCTGAGACTTTTACTGGACAATCATTTTCCCGATGTCCCAGTTGCGCAGGGATCTTCGCTTGCGTGGTCGGCGGTTGCTGGCCATGCAGAAATGCCTGCCATCCCACTACGGGAAAGTCAAATATCCTGGGCTATAAATTCGTTCAAGCCCTATAAGTCACCCGGTCCGGATGGCATCATTCCTGCGCAACTTCAAAGGTCTTTAGGGATTTCCTGCCGCTGGTTGGCCATCATCTACACTAACTGCCTCAGGCTTAACTATATCCCTAGGTCGTGGCACACGGTTAGGGTCATCTTCATTCCGAAGGCCGGCAGGGGCTCTCATGTAACACCTAAGGATTTCAGGCCAATCAGTCTCTCGTCGTTTCTTCTTAAGACGCTTGAGCGGCTGATTGACCTGTACCTACGAGAAAGGATACCTGGGGGGTTACTGTCGGCTTCACAGCATGCGTACTGCAAAGGCAGATCGACGGAAACGGCTCTCCATTCGATTGTAAAGCAAATAGAGGGGTCTCTAGAACATAAAGAGTATGCTCTGGGTGCCTTTCTAGACATCGAGGGGGCTTTTAACAATGTTCTACCGGGGGCAATCGAAAGAGCTCTGGTGGGTTTAGGAGTCGAAGCGGCTCTGGTTGAATTTATTAGCAAACTTCTATGCGGCAGAATTGTCGCAGCGGAGTGGGGAGGAGCCATAATAAGGAGGAAGGTGTGCAGGGGCACGCCACAGGGAGGTGTCCTATCTCCTCTGCTCTGGGTTGTGGTAGTCAACGAGCTTCTTGTGGAGCTGGAAGCCAATGGCTGTCAGGTGGTTGCCTATGCAGATGACCTCGCTATCCTAGTCAGGGGCAAATTTCTGGGCACCCTGCGCGATGTTCTGCAGGGATACCTGGATACTGTGGCTAGGTGGGCTGAATCATGTGGAGTGGCGGTCAACCCGGGAAAAACAGAATTGGTTCTTTTTACAAGGAGATATAAGATACCCGACTTCAGAACTCCTTCGATTGGAGGGGTACCGTTGGTACTTACTGACAGGGTTAAATATTTGGGAATTGTTCTGGACAAGAAGCTGTCCTGGAGGCCCAATGTGGAAGATAGGGCCAGGAAGGCCGCGGTTGCCTCGTACTGCTGCAGGGGGGCTATCGGAAAGAGATGGGGGCTCTCGCCAGGAGTAGTACACTGGCTTTATGAGATGGTTGTCAAACCGATTCTGCTATATGGGGTGCTGGTCTGGTGGAAAGCACTGGACACGGCGAGCACCTCCAAAATGCTAGTGTCAGTGCAACGGACGGCGCTTATCGGCATCAGTGGCGCTATGAGAACAACACCTACCTTGGCACTGAATGTCATGCTGAATATACATCCAGTAGATATTGCGGGAAAGGCAGCCGCGGCCCGGTCGTTGGTCAGGCTTCGTGATATGGGTTATATGCTTTCTGATTTCGGACACTCTAGCCTTCTTACTAGTTTCGACTTTATCCAGGACAGGACGGACTATTGCATGCCGGTGGCCGCTCCCTATACAACCTTCACCCCAGTCATTCCCCCGAGGGAGGAGTGGAGAAGAGGAATTATCTGGGGCATGGGACCGGTTAACTTGTTCACGGATGGGTCGAAGTTGGACGGAAAGGTTGGCGGGGGGGTCTTTTGTCAAGAGCTAAATGTAAGCCGCAAGTTTAAGTTGGCTGATCACTGCAGTGTATTCCAAGCGGAAGTTGCTGCGATTAAGGATGCGGTGGAAGAAATGCTATCCAGCGCTACTACGGTTAGGGAATTTAACATCTACTCTGATAGCCAAGCGGCTATAAAGGCCTTGAGCTTAACTACAGTGCGATCGAGGGTGGTCTGGGAATGCCTGACCACACTTGCGATTGCATCGAATTATTTTACAATTAAGATTATCTGGGTCCCGGGCCATAGTGATATTCCGGGTAACTGTCAAGCGGATCTCTTAGCCCGAATCGGTACAACTGAACCGGATGAAGATGGCTGTAGGGATTTCGGGATTCCGCTAGCCACCTGTGGATTGCTCTTCCATAGCTGGGCCTCGAGTCAGCTCAGCAAACGTTGGGCGGGCACTACGTCTTGTAGGATATCAAGATCTTTCTGGCCGAAAGTGGATGGCAGGAGGTCTGCTGAAATAATTGGGTTCACTAAGGCTCACCTATCAATGGTCATTGGGGTTTTGACAGGGCACTGTCCCATGGGTATCCATGCGGTACGTCTCAATATATTGGAAACTCCATCCTGCTGCAGCTGTATGGAGGATGATGAGGTGGAATCACCAAATCACTTTATGCTTGACTGCCCAGCTTTTGCCAGAACTAGGCGAAAGTATTTTGGTCGTGACTCACTTGGATCTCCCGAGGAGCTATCCAAGGTTGAGATCGGGATCATTCGGAACTTTATCGTTGCTACCCAACGATTCTCTAAGTAGTTATATCTACGTCACCGTTAGTTTAGTTTATTATATGTGGTATCACAACGGACCGTCATGTTGTCCAAGTGAGCTTCCTCTCATCAGGGAAGCTACCACCCAACCTGACCTGACCTGACCCTTTCATTTGATACCCATATAGTACAAACAAATTCTAGAGTCACCCCTGGTCCACCTTTATGGCGATATTTCGAAAAGGCGTCCACCTATAGAAATAAGGCCCACGCCCTTTTAAAATACTCATTAACACCTTTCATTTGATACCCATATAGTAAAAACAAATTCTAGAGTCACCCTGGTCCACGTTTATGCCGATATCTCGAAAAGGCGTCCACATATAGAACTAAGGCCCACTCCTTTTTAAAATACTCATTAACACCTTTCATTTGATACCCATATCGTACAAACAAATTCTAGAGTCACCCCTGGTCCACGTTTATGGCGATATCTCGAAAAGGCATCCACCTATAAAACTAAGGCCACTCCCCTTTAAAATACTCATTAACACCTTTTATTTGATACCCATATAGTACAAACGAATTCTAGAGTCACCCCTGGTTCACGTTTATGCCGATATCTCGAAAAGGCGTCCACATATAGAACTAAGGGCCACTCCTTTTTAAAATACTCAATAACGCCTTTCATTTGATACCCATATAGTACAAACAAATTCTAGAGTCACCCCACCTATAGAACTAAGGCCCGCGCCCTTTTAAAATACGCATTAACACCTTTCATTTGATACGCATATCGTACAAACAAATTCTAGAGTCACCCCTGGTCCACGTTTATGGCGATATTTCGCAAAGGCGTCCACCTATAGAACTAAGGCCCACGCCCTTTTAAAATACTCATTAACACTTTTCATTTGATACCCATATCGAACAAACAAATTCTAGAGTCACCCCTGGTGCACCTTTATGGCGATAACTCGAAAAGGCGTCCACCTATAGAACTAAGGCCCACGCCCTTTTAAAATACTCATTAACACCTTTAATTTGGTACCCATATAATACAAACAAATTCTAGAGACACCCCTGGTCCACCTTTATAGCGATATATCGAAAAGGCGTCCACCTATAGAACTAAGGCCCACGCCCTTTTAAAATACTCATTAACACCTTTCATTTGATACCCATATTGTACAAACGCATTCTAGAGTCACCCCTGTTCCACTTTTATAACGATATTCCGAAAAGGCGTCCACCTATAGAACTAAGGCCCGCTCCCTTTTAAAACAAATATTAACACCTTTCGTTTGATACCCATATTGTACATACGCATTTTAGAGTCAACCCTGGTCCACTTTTATAACGATATTCCGAAAAGGCGTCCACCTATAGAACTAAGGCCCACTCCCTTTTAAAATACTCATTAACACCTTTCATTTGATACCCATATAGTACAAACAAATTCTAGAGTCACCCCTGGTCCACCTTTATGGCGATATATCGAAAAGACTTCCACATATAGAACTAAGGCCCACGCTCTCTTAAAATACTCATTAACGCCTTTCATTTGATACTCATATCGTACAAACAAATTCTAGAGTCAGGCCTGCTCCACCTTTATGGCGATATCCCTAAATGGCGTCCTTCTATAGAACGATGGCCCACTTCCTCTTAAAATACTCTTTAATACCTTCCATTTGATACACATGTCATACAAACACATTCCATCCCTACGTTCTTTTTACATCATGGTGATTTTCCCTTACTTTGTCTCCACAGCTCTCAACTGAGTATGTAATGTTCGGTTACACCCGAACTTAGCCTTCCTTACTTGTTTTTCTTCGAGTTATGGCTCCCGAAAACTTAAAATGTCTACTACTTGGTGAGCAACTGTGAAGTTGCCAAATTAATCTGAGTTTATACTTATTTATCTACTTGCTGCCAGTCATGTTGCTTTACCGCCGCCAGTCAAAAAATGTTCATATTCTTTCCTTCTTATGCTTTATGCTGCCAGTCCAAATAGCTCTTTATTCCACTCTTCTTTATGCCTTGCGTATTCTCTTTGAAATTTTTTCCGATTTATATTCCACTTCTTTATGCTCGCCGGTATTCCCTGCAGTTGTGATATATATTCATTCGAGCACCCTTTATTAACTCCTTCGTTTTGTCCATCACCCTTTTTGCCTTTGAAGGTGGAATATTTCTTCAGTAGTATATTTCCGAAACGGTTTTTTTCCAAGAACATTTCTTGATATTGTGGAAGTGCGTTTAGCAAATATTGCGTAGATTTTCTACGTTCCTCGAAGTTCCTGGAGATTGCTGCCCTTCTGAGGTTTGTCCTGCTTGATGCAGGATCCTTGTGAATAATTAAGATATTCTGCTAAGGAAGTTTAGCAGGTTAGGCAGGATCCCATCAAGAGTTTAGCAGTCTCCTTCAGAGCAGACGTCTGCTGAAAATACTTGAATTTATTAATAGAGACGGCTAAACTATTCCTCCTTCTTTTTAGCATTCTGCTTCCTAAATAGCAGTCTGCTTATTATTAAGCGGGAATGGCAGGATCGCCATGTAATAATAAACAAGTAAAACTTGGTTACTCGTTTGATGTCCAAACGATAATTGTTTTTTATTAACGAAATTACCTTCGTATTTATACAAAATTATTCTAATTAATTCTTAAGAGATACCTACATTATATATTTACATTAATACATACTAAATGTACAAAATATGAGATCAGCGCAAATAACATTAGCTGTGGGAAACGATTAGTAGGCAAATAACATTTAGTTGTGGGAAATGCTTAGTAATCAAAAACAGAATATAATAAGTTAAGTGTCAACGCGTCGTGGGAATAAATTGTGTGCAGCAAAGTTTGGTGGTGAGCAAATCGTCAGCTTTAACATGTAAAAGAATACGTTTCGAGTTACGAGTATATATGTATTTGAAATTGACTAAATATGTATATAAGAGTCAATGCATCTCAAGACATAACAAAAGAAGTCAAAATATATGTTTGTACAAATAAATGAATGACTGAATGAATGGGCGAATGAATGAATGCTACACCATCCGCTTTTGAAAGAGTAGACCTATATAATTTTGTACGAATTATCTATGGCTACTCAGGTGGTACTATTAATTTTTGAATCCGTTTGTGCTTACTTAGTTATTTTTTTTTTTTTTGTTTTTTTTTTTTTTTTTTGATGTGTGCCATTATTTTATGACATAATTTTAACTTGATTTCAAAGAATGTTTTTTTTTGTTTATTTAGTCTAAATTTGTTTTTCTCTTTTGTTTGTGCTTGTGTGCATATTTTGTTGTGAGCACTTAATGAAATTATGAGTAAGGTGTAATGCTTTTATTTATTGTAATTTGGATTTTCTAGTTAAAGTATTTTTTTTGAAGACTAATTCAAATTTATAGTACTTTATGCCTATTTTAGTGAATTATTATTTTCTTATTATCATATTCTATATTATAGGGAATTAAAGTGTAATTATTTTTACTATCTATATTTTCTACTCTATATTTTGTTAAAGAAAATTATTGTTCCTATCAATATTACGGAACATATTAACTATCTCTAATAGGCGAGGTTTCCCTGGATGAAAACGGTTAAACAAAGCTTTTATTTTTTTCAGTTATCCCAACTAATATTTATATATGAATCATGTCAAACTAATATTTATATTTATTTATTAATGTTATATTTCTAATAAGTAATAAAGGTAACTGATTTAGATTTCCTTACTTTACCATCTTTATCAAACAAAAGCCTCTGCATTGTCATTAAAATAAACGTGTAGAATAAGATGATGGTTTCACTTTTATATAAAAGATTTTTAAAAGGGTCGTAGACGAAAATTATAAGCTATGTCTTAGCGAAAAAGAGCTTTGTATCAATTGAATTTAACTTTCTAAATTGAGTTATAACATTAAATTGGAAAACTCTAAACTTTTTGAAAACGGGTGTGGCACCGCCCCTTTTATGACTAAGCAATTTTCTATGCTTCGGGAGCCATAACTCGAAGAAAAATGAATATATCGTAATGAAATTGTGTACACATATTTTCCTTATAGTTGAAAATATTTTTAGTAAAAATGGACGGAATCTGTTAAAGACCACGGCAACTTAGATATAAAACAAGTTTAAAAGGGTCGTAGACTAGAATAATAAGCTATAACTTAGCAAAAAATAGTTTTGAATCAATGATATTTCACTTATCAAGTTTTATTCTAAGAGGAAATGGGGAGACATTTTTCTTTTAAACGGGCGGTGCCACGTGTTAACATAGCTATTGCAATGATCAATAGTATGAATGCGAAAAATAAAACGATTAACCAAACATCGGAAATATTTTGAATGTTGTTGGTTTCTTCTTCTACTGGTGGTTCGTATTTAATTTATTCGGTTCTCCGATACCTTGTTTTCCGGATTTCTTGAGTTTTCTCTTCATATTTCATAACCAGCTATGGCTTTCATAATGCCATTTGCTAGCTTTTTTTTCCCAATACATTATGAAAAATTAAAATTTTCCTTTAATAACTTTCTTGTTTTGAGAAAGAGGCTAATTTAAGCTTTGATAAATCTATTGATTTTATTCTTTATTCTAGACATTCCAACTTAAAATTTTATTTTACAAATTTCTTGTTTGTAAATATTTTTCTTTTCTTTTAAAATTTAAAATTATTTTCTTAAAAAAACTTTATTTGTAAATTTATTGTTTTTTTTTCATTTTCTACCCATGTCATTTCTTGCTCTCTGGTGGTTGGTCTTATAATATCTTCCACGGTAGGCTCTTTGTCCATACCAATGGATTTCCAAAATTCTTTCAACCACTCTAGTTCTTTTAGGAAGTTTCTATTTTCTATTTCTCGCACATCATGTGCGTCCCAAGGGATGGGGTTTCCTTTCAAATGTTTATTGGGCTTTCCAATTTACTCTGGTAGTTTACAAAATTCAAAATTTTTTTTTCTTTTATTATTAATATTTTTCTTTGAGAAACCTAAGTTTTGTCCTAGACAAAATTTTTCCAAAAAAATTCCTAAGTTGGGTGAGCAACTGTGAAGTTGCCAAATTAATCTGAGTTTATACTTATTTATCTACTTGCTGCCAAAGCTTTTATTTTTTTCAGTTATCGTAACTAATATTTATATACGAATCATGTCAAACTAATATTTATATTTATTTATTAATGTTATACTTCTAATAAGTAATAAAGATAACTGAATTATATTTCCTCACTTTACCATCTTTATCAAACAAGAGCCTCTGTATTGTTATTAAAATAAACGGTTATAATAAGATGATGGTTTCAGTCAACATCGGCTGAAAATTGGCATTGTTCTAAAAAGCGGGATTTTTGAGCGTATTATATAGAGTAGATTGGGTAGATTCAGTTGCTGCTAAAGCAAGAAGTAGTTGTAGTTAAACCAATGGGCACAGTGGATGCAAACATTTAACATATATTTTCTTATACCATTTTTCATATGTTCTAGCAATATTTTTATTATATCTTATGTGCCATGCGATTTTCTGCGGCGGCCACCAACCCAGAATCATCATGATATTTATGAAGAATTTTTTTTTAATTTTGTCGACTTTTGTCACATGCATAACTTAACTTCTGAGGTTGATGCAAATATTAGATCTTTTGGGAACTTGGGTACCTATTTTATATTATTTATATTTGCTTACTCGAGTATTCATTATTATGGAACAATTTGTCTCCTAAGGAACAAGTAACTTTCTTACAAGTCCTAAATTGCCGGCATTTTTCAGCTGGTCGAATATTGCCCTAAGTCAATAAATTCCTCAACAATCCGATTGCTTGTATTTAAGTATTATGCTACAAATTTTCTATCCTTTGTGCTGAAAACGAGTGCGACATGTCTAATTGCAATATTATTTATTAAGCGCTTTATTTATAATTAGGTTCTCTTTGTGAGTCTTTATTTTCTTCATTCTTGTTGGTAATATTGTTATTGGCTGGTTAATGTATGCTTCCACTTTCTTTTCCTGCTACGTATTTTTTAAACGGTTTTATTTAGGTTGACTTGACAGGCAGGCTGCATTAATCGTGATATTACTATCGAATTGTATCTGCTCCTGTACTTATCAAGGGAGAAATATTTTGTACATATGTAGCTATTTAGCTGAAGATTGAGTACATGAGCTTTTTCTTTTCTTTAAAATTATTAAAATTCTTGGTTTGCCATTGAACTTAGACAGCGCTGATGAAGCTATATCTACTGTTGATTGAGGCATTTTGAAGGTTACTGTTTGGAAAGGGATTTTAATTAATAAAGTATTAAAGTTGATATTTACATTTTCTTCAAATGTAGTTGGAGTTTTTGTTGAAACGAGGTATTATATGCGATCTTGAATGCTTTTTAGTTGTCTAAATTTAATTACACACAGAGTGCTTTGCACACAGGGTATATTAACTTTTATTGGGTAACGGTTGGTTGTACAGGTATAAAGGAATCGAGATAGATATAGACTTCCATATATCAAAATCATCAGTATCGAAAAAAAATTTGATTGACCCATGTCCGTCCGTCCGTCCGTCTGTCCGTTAACACGATAACTTCAGTAAATGTTAAGATATCTTACCAATTTGGTACACGAGCTTATCTGGACCCAGAATAGATTGGTAATGAAAATTATTTTTCTTTGAGATCTCTACGTTTTGTCCTAGACAAAATTTTTCCAAAAGAATTCCTAAGCAGAAAATTAAAATTTCTGCTACTTAGTGTGCAACTGTGAAGTTGCCAAAATTAATCTGATTTTATACTTATTTATCTATTTGCTGCCAGTCATGTTGCTTTACCGCCGCCAGTCAAAAAATGTTCATATTCTTTCTTTCTTATGCTTTATGCTGCCAGTCCAAATTGCTCTTTATTCCGCCCTTCTTTATGCTTTGCGTATTCTTTTTGAAATTGTTGCTGATTTATATTCCACTTCGTTATGCTCGCCGGTATTCCCTGCAGTTGTGATATTTGTTCATTCGAGCACCCGTTAATAACTCCTCCGTTTTTTCCATCACATTTTTTGCCTGTGAAAGTGGTATATTTCTTCAGCAGTATATTTTCCGAAACGATTTTTTTTCCAAGCACATTTCTTGATATTGTGGAAGTGCGTTTAGCAAATATTGCGTAGATTTTCTACGTTCCTCGAAGTTCCTGGAGATTGCTGTCTTTCTGAGGTTTGTCCTGCTTGAGGCAGGATCCTTGTGAATAATTAAGATGTTCTGCTAAGGAAGTTTAGCAGGTTAGGCAGGATCCCATCAAGAGTTTAGCAGTCTGCTTGAGAGAAGCTTCAGAGAAGCAGACTGCTGACAATACTTGAATTTATTAACAATGACGGCTAAACTGTTCCTCCTTTTTTTTAGTAATCTGCTTCCTAAATAGCAGTCTGCTTATTATTAAGCAGGTATAGCAGGATCGCCATGTAATAATAAAAAAATAAAACTTGGTTACTCGTTTGATTTCCAAACGATAATTGTTTTTTATTGGCGAAGTTACCTTCGTATTTATACAAAATTATTCTAATTAATTCTTACGAGCTACCTACATTTTATATTATATTAATACATAAAAAAATGTACAAAATATAAGATCAGCGCAAATAACATTAGTTGTGGGACATGCTTAGTAAGCAAATAACATTTAGTTGTGGGAAATGCTTAGTAAGCAAAAACAGAATATAACAAGTTAAGTGTCAACGCGTCGTGGGAATAAATTGTGTGCAGCAAAGGTTGATGGTGAGCAAATCGTCAGCTTTAACATGTAACAGAATACGTCTCGAGTTACGAGACAGTAGACTGTCGTAGCGCTTGTCGGAATATATGTATTTGCAATTGACTGAATATGTATATAAGAGTCAATGCTTCTCAAGACATAACAAAAGGAGTCAAAATATATGTTTGTACAACTAAATGAATGACTGAATGAATGGGCGAATGAATGAATGCTACACCATCCGCCTTTGAAAGAGTAGACCTATATAATTTTGTGCACGAATTATCTATGGCTTTGTTATTTTTGGTTTGTTTTTTTTTTTTTGATGTGTGCCATTATTTTATGACATAATTTTAACTTGATTTCAAAGAATGTTTTTTGTTATTTTCTTATTATCATTTTCTATATTATAGTGAATTAAAGTGTAACTATTTTTACTATCTATGTTTTCTACTCTATATTTTGTGAAAGAAAATTGTTGTTCCTATCAATATTACGGAACATATTAACTAAGATTATGACTTCTCTAGGTGGGGTTTTCCTGGATGAAAACGGTTAAACAAAGCTTTTATTTTTTTCGGTTATCCTAACTAATATTTATATACGAATCATGTCAAACTAATATTTATATTT